>NC_068296.1:36504630-36599630 GCF_025860055.1 Xyrauchen texanus
TTTTCTAAATTACTTCATGTGGAAATACATGCACCGTGGAAATAAATGAAGAATACTGGGAGTATTAAAATAAAAATACATTTTAATTAAATACCAGGAATGCTGGTCTTTTCAACACGGATACAAAACATCAATACATGCTTTTGAAAGGAAGTCTGAAACATTTCTATTGACTGTAAACATTTTGTGCACATTGACTGTTTAATTGCAATAATTGTTCTGGCATATTCCATACACGTTAGGGTGTATATATATATATATATGTGTATGTGTATAGGGATGTATAGATTGTTTTTTTTTACATTTTGGATCTTGACAGCCGTGGTGGTCCTTACATGCTTTTGTTGTATGACAAGCAGCTTGTATATACAGTATATATATTTACACATTCACTGAGCACTTTATTAGGAACACCTGTACACCTACCTATTCATGCGATTATATAATCAGCCAATTGTTTGGCAGCAGTGCAATGTGTCACGAGCATCAGTTAATGTTCACATCAACCATCAGAATGGGGAAAAACAATTATCTTAGTGATTTCGACAGTGGCATGATTGATGGTGCCAGACATAGCTCAGACCATCAGCACTGGGATTCTTTACTGTTTGTATTACTCTGCTTGTGTTTGTGGTGTTCCAAACTAAAGTGTAAGAGCCATGCAGATGTGTAACACTTTGTCTACACTGGACATGAGTGATGTCGCATTGCACCACAACGGCTTGAGGCTGTCTACACTCATGTCAAAACTAACATTCTAAACTGGCAGAAGTATTGCCAGCACGTGCAGCACAAAATGGCGTTCACTGTAGGCCGCTCATGTCTGTGTAGACAGGGTGTAAAAGCAGCAAGATGTGTGAATTTTCATTTCTTGCTGTGACATTCAAGATTTGAGTTGAGCTGACATTGACAAAATGTCTCAGTCAGTACATAAATATGTATGAAGTCATCCAGAACTGTCTCTCACTCCATGATCACTTGAATTAATACTACAATATAGCTAAGAAATAGAGTTAAACTAACAGCTTCAGCATTACTGCCGATCACAGCTGATAGTCTTGACCAAAAGAGTAATCATACACGCTCAGGCCTACCTGATACAAGTTTCTGAGGTGGGAGGAGACGCAAACTTTCAACATGGCAGAGGAGAGCATGCTTTCTGTGTTGGTGCCAAAATAAGAGTTCCCCAAGAAATAGTCAATAATGGGACTGGAATTGCTGAGTTAGTTAAACTAACAGACACAGCATTACTGTTCATAACTGCAACAGATGCAGGAAATTGCATACAGTCTCTCTCTCTCTCTCTCTCTCTCTCAAACAAGTGTGTACTGTGAAGCTGCTTTGAAATGATGTGTGTTGTGAAAGGCGCTGTACAAATAAAATTGACTTGACTTGTGGCACTGGTATGTGGTTCAACACTGCTGAATATACTGTATGTATGATCTTTTTATTTTTTTGTGCGACCCATCTCACAAATGTGGGCTGCGTGAACTGCTGCTCTCGTGCACTCTCATGAATGTGCACAGGAGAGTAACATTCGGTGAAATATAATAAATTATATTTTAGATTGTTTAACACCAAAGGCATACAATTTAACACCTTATTGTATGCCTTCAGAACAAGACAAGAGTCACATGGAAGAATTTATTAGACTTCTGAATTATAATTTTGCATTCTTTCGAAGCTTGAAGAATTGGTCACCATCCAGGTTTTTCAAAATTTCTCCCTTTGTGTACCGAAAAAGAAAAGAAAGTCAAATGGGTTCAAAACAAAATGAGTTTAAGTAAATAATGATTGAATTTTCACTTTTGGAACTATCCGTTTAACATTAGTTAATGCATTATCATGAACTAAAAATGAAAAATATACTGTATTTTTACAGCATTTATTCAACTTTTTTTTTAGTTTTGTAAATATAAAAATCCAGTTGTTCATTATTATTCATATTGCATTAACTAATGTTAACGTACAACTTTTAATTTTAAAATTGCATAAGTCCTGAAACAGTATTATAAATTGTTTGTTCATGTTAACCAATGTAGTCAACTAACGTTAATGAACACAACTTTATTGTAAAGAGTTATCAGATTTGTGCATGCTGTGTATGACTTTAATGAACAGTCACTATCTGTGTGATTCTACTGTGATCAGACTTCACACAGCTTTACAGGATCGATTCTGAGCAGCATGGGTCAGGAGCGTGGTGAACAGTAGAAGCTGAAGATGCTATCGGTGTAAAGTGGATCTCTGACAGGGTCTTTAATCACAGTCCAGAAAAAAAGAAAAAAAAAAACAGCCAAGCAGGATTCCATAAAGAAGCCCCTGACCCTTGCATCACATTGCTGCTGTGCTGTAGAAACGCAACTGCATCTATTTTATACAGTGAATTGGATTCTCTGAGCATAATGAAGACAAAAGTGGCTGTCATAGCCTTGAACTGCAGAGTAATTAATGTGTGTGCCTATACTTGTGTGTGTGTATTTGGGGTGGTGGTAAATTAAAATGTGTTTTTTCTTGTTGTTTTTTTGTTCTTTACACATGAAAGTAGTACTTGATTAATTTCATAGTCAAAATTTATGGAATAAATAGATTAAACAAATTTGTTTTGTGCCAAAATTACATATCTAATATAAATGAGAAGGTTGGTCGAGCCAGCTGTTGCACAGGGCTGTCTAGTCATTTCTTACCTAAAATACAGATGTGTTAACAGGGTTGGTGACCCATCTGTTTTAATTAAACACTTCTTAATGAAATGAAAGGTTTTCTTACATTGTGGGGACATTTTGGTAGGTGAAACAGAAACACACAAACTTGGTAAATGGCAAAGGTCAGATGAGTTTCCAGTGTTAAATATTTGCTCTACACTTTGAGAAAATAGGGCCAATATTTGTCTGTACATATCTCTAAGATTTACCTGTCAACTTCAGCACAGCGGAAGATCAGGATAAATATTTTCTGTGAATTGAAAATATGACCATAAAAAAAAAAAACGGATGCATTTGTGTTTACACAAAAGTTTTTATTTGATCCCATGTACCTTCATGTGCCACTGAGCATAACGTCTAGGTTACGGATGTAACCTCAGTTCCCTGATGGAAGGAACGAGACATTGTGTCGAAGAAGCGACACTAGGGGGTCTCTCTTGAGCACCAAATATACCTCTGATCTATGAAAAAGGGCCAACAAGAAGTAGGCGGACAAAATTTGCATGTCCCGCCCCCGGACATATGGGTATAAAGGCGGGGAAATGCGTCTGTTTCATTCAGGATTTTTCTGAGGAGCCGGAAATGGTCCGGCCACAACAGTGGCTCGGCTCAGCGATGTGGCCGGGAGGACACAACGTCTCATTCCCTCCATCAGGGAACGGAGGTTACATCCGTAACCTAGATGTTCCCCATCTGTCGCTCATTTCAACGTTGTGTCGACAAAGCGACACTAGGGGTCCAATTTAAATCAGAGCCTTCTACGTGTACTGCTGACACAGGAGCGGGCAGGTACTTGATGTGCCAAAATGACCAGCTGTATCAGACTGCACGTACCCCCCATAAAGTCATCAGAACCCTTATAGTTACCCTAGACAGGGGAACAAGGCAACGCTTGCCAACCTGGGAACGGGCTGAGCCTAGCCGGGCCTCTTTTCTCTCTATGTTTCTTACATAGAACAAAACGGCTGGAGCCCTTACATGCATTGTGGGAAGGGGTCTTACCCAGTATTCTATTCTTTTAGGTGGTATAGACCCTGCGGAGACCACACCCGCCCAGAGAGGGGGAGGTAAATGTGGCGAAATACACCACATGGGCTTTTAGGTCACATGTGGGAAGTGGCACAGTGGTCCAGCAGAACTGCCCAAGGGAGACGCGGGTCCACTCGTAAGGAGACCGTACCGCAGAAAATACACACAGGCGGAACGTCCACGTAGGAGCCTAACCTGTGGAGCACCTATTATCAGCACTGACTTCAGGCGCTCGTTGGTGAGGCGCACTGACATCAAGTCTAACTCCATGCCGAGAAAAGAGATGCTATGAACCGGGGCGAGCTTGCTCTTTTCCCAGTTGACCTGAAGACCTAAATGGCTGAGGTGCCTGAGCACCTGGTCCCTGTGGGTGCATAGTAACTCTCGGGAGTGGGCCAGGATGAGCCAGTCGTCGAGGTAGTTGAGTATGCGAATGCCGGCTTCTCGGAGCGGGGCAAGGGCTGCCTCTGCGACCTTCGTAAAGACAGGGACATGCCGAAGGGGAGGACCTTGTACTGATATGCCTGGCCATAGAAAGGGTCGATGTCGAGGCAGTATTGCGACGTGGAAGTACACGTCCTTCAGGTCTACCACTGCGAACCAATCTAGATGCCGGACGCAAGTTAAAATATGTTTCTGCGTGAGCATTTTGAATGGGAGTTTGTGTAAGGCCTGGTTGAAAACTCGCAAGTCCAAGATCGGTCGTAAGCCACCGCCTTTCTTGGTTACGATGAAGTAAGGGCTTTAGAGACCCTTCTTCATCTTGGTTGGAGGGACAGGCTCTATCACGTCTTTGAGCATCACCTGCCCGAGTGACTGCGCTGTGGCCTTCGTGGCCCTGAGGGCGAGGTCGGTCGCTGAGCGCAGTTCCTGCAGCACGTAGGGTTCAGGACAACCTCGTGCAGCTCTTTAAGTGCCTTGGCCTGGTGGACTTGCAGGAGGGCCATGGCATGCAGGGCAGAAGCGGCCTGTCCGGTGGCACTGTAGGCTTTGGCGGTCAATGATGACGTCGTCCTATAGGCCTTGGAGGGGAGCACAGGGCGACCCCGCCAGGTGGCGGCGTTCTCGGGGCATAGGTGGATCGCAACCGATCTATCCACCTGGGGAATCGCTGTGTACCCTTGGGCCGCTCCGCCGTTGAGGGTAGTGAGAGCGGATGAGCGAGGACTCTTTAATAAACTCTTTTAAGTTTGCGCTGTCGAAGCGCCCAGGGGCAAACTGCACTGCCGTGCAGAGAAGGAGAAATCCGCTTATGTGTGCCGTAGATCCAAAAGCAGTTCGACCAGAGGTAAGAGGAACAGGTGTGTGACACGCAGCTCGCTGCATACTCAACCATCGGCTCCGAAGACAATTTCTGAATGAAACAGACGCATTTCCCCACCTTTATACCTGTATGTCCGGGGGCAGGACATGCTAATTCTGTCCGCCAATTTCTCATTGGCCTTTTCTCATAGATCAGAGGTATATTTGGATCTCAAGAGAGACCCCTAGTGTCGCTTCTTCGACACACCGTCGAAGTGAGAGACAGACGGAGAACTGAGATCCCTGAGAGCTATTTTATTGTTTCTTTTTTATTATTATTATTAGTAAATAAACTAAATAAATACAAAATATAAGTAATTGTATTCCACTACAGATACAATTTAAATAATTGATAGAATACAGTTACATTCAAAAAGTATTTTGATTACTGAAGAGATTACTTTGTATTTTATTGTCATTTGTTTCATTTTATTGTCATTTATACATATACAGTAAATGATGCGATCAAAGTGCATTTGAACAGCGGTGAAACACTTTCTTATGATGCGTTACATTCATACAAGCAGACAGAGAAGTAAGTTTGAAGTAAGTTTGGAGCAAAAGAAATAGAAATAAACCTTGTGTAAATTGTCAGCTTTATGCTAAGCTAAAATGCTATTTCTAGCCATTTTACATGCGTAGGGTACTTTGAAGGGAGAACAATCATGGTAGTCATGCAGTAATATTGCTTCAAACTGAATTTCGAATAAAAATGACTTTAAAATTAGTTCTAAATTACCCATATTTTTGAGCCAAACCTTTTAGCCTGTCAAAGCTCTCACAGTGGGTCTTCGAAGGGAATAGGGCATAGGGATGATCACTTCTGAATGGATCACACCCTCATTCAAAACAACAGAGGGAGGCACTTCATTCATAGTGACTTTAACACGATTAACTTCAACGTAAACACGACTGCCATAAAATGCCATCATTAAAATATGGACCATGTTGTTTGGTGGCTGGATTTTCCTATGGAAATTAAAGTGTTCAGATCTCCGATAAAACAAAGAAAAACTGACGCATGGACCACCTCAGTGAAGCAAGATGGCTGGATGGATACGTGCAGTAAAAACAACTGTAGCACATATATTATCTCTGATAGGAGAACAAAATTTAAGCCAACTAAGGAGGTAGAACTCTATAATTGACTATCGTTCCCATCATAATAAATGAAGCTGCTTAAGCAATTTACTTGTACGAAGTCATTTAGCAGATGCTTTTATCCAGAAGAAAGAGGCTAGAAAGCATTTTTATCATTAAAAAAGCAATTCTTAACTTGTCAACAGGTCACGTAGACAGCTTTATTGAACGGCTTCATTGATTATAACATGAGCGATCCAATATTCCCAATCACCCGCTGAGGAAATAATTGTGAGCATTTAAACTATGATACAATTTAATTTCCTCTGCTGTGTAGATGCGCTCTGTACTCAGTATCAACAACATGTCTGGATGTCACTTTAGGTAAACGTTTGATGTCATTTGAGAAATGTTGTCTTATTAAAAGGTTCCGGTATTGACACCTCATTGTTTATTTTCAGTTTTTGCAAATATCTCGTTTGTTCTGTATCAGCCAGACTCTAAAAGGACGTACTAGCCATTTTATTTTAACAGTTCAGGGTTGCCGCTACCAGAAATGCTTCTGGGCCAGACATGCGCAGTAGCGTTCTTATTTCTTTGATATTGTTTACGTTCTTGAAATGTTCTATACCTTCCCCTGTTTCCTTGCAAAAGAATTAAAAATTGTATATGGGAAACAAGAAATTCAGTTCAGCGCAACCACAGAGCCAATACAATATTTTGTCACACAAACCATACAATCTCTTTTCACCCACTCTTTTCTTTTGATCACCAAACAATTTTTTTCATCTGGCTTGTCACAACCAAGCTGTTTGTTGGCCAATTTCTCATGAATTTGCAATAGAAATGCAATAGAAATGACAGGCTGTTATACACATGTTCATTGATAGAGCTTTCCATGTTCATAACCTGCTACTAGAGATCTTTTTGGTTTGGTACTAAGTTTGTGGGCAGATTCATTTCTGCCCCAACGGGTCTCAATAGCCGCATTTCTGCCAAATGTGCGTTCTAGTGTGTGCCAGGGCCAGTTGCGTTCTGTCACTGCCAAGGCTTCATTGTGCTGCCTCGGTATAGCTGCAGGCCAGAGATCTCCATATGGGGCAGAATCTTCAAAAGAGGTTGGAGTTACTCCAGAAGGGTATGGGTTACTCCAAAAGGGGGTTTTGCCATCTCTAAAAGGTGGCATCACCACCTCATGGTTCATATGAGGGAAAGGGATAGGTTAGGGGCTCCCTATACCTTTGCTGGCGGTTAGGAGATTCCGCCTGCCACTACAACCTTTTCGATTCTCTGCCCCACTTGCTCATTGTGGCATGGGGCGCATGGTCGTGTGTCGGTCTGCAGTCGACCTTTAACCCTCACGGAGGCATAATTAGCCTAATACGGGACCGGGTGTGTAGGATCACGACCCGGCCCCGCCCTCCCCCCGCCACACTCACAGCTTTCAGGTACATTACAACTTAAGTAGAATAAACTTATATTAGGCCTGCTTTTAATACATATGTCAGAATTTTGTATTAAAAGCACATTTAAGGGCAAACCAATTACATTATTGGAAGTTTATAGTATGGAAGTATAGTATAGTATAGTATAGTATAGTATAGTATAGTATAGTATAGTATAGTATATCATAGTATAGTATAGTATAGTATGTTTTCAAGTGGATAAATATTTAGGTGGGGCTCTGCCCTACCTGCCCATGTAGACAAGCCATGACTGCTCTAGGCTTTTATGATGAGTTTGGGCAATTCAACTTGCTGCAGTACTATTTCAATTTTGTGTGTAAATGAGGATGTCAGAATGGATGTGGAGTAGTGACTTAAAACACCTGGCAAAAAAAATTAAAAATGGGGTCCCAATGGACTTTAATAAATCATATTGAAGTGCAAAATGGCAAACGGCAAACCTGCTGGCAGTGCTCAGTGAAAGCTCTCTCTAAGGCTAAAAATACGTGATGAGGAATATGACATATAATGTAATTAAATTACTTATTTGAACATCTCTGGTCATCTTGGCTTTATATTTGGTTATATTTAATGGAAGGGCCAAGAGGCCAAGAATGGGCTTTTTGAACAAGTTGGAACATCAGCATCAATGCAGCCTTGAGACCATTGGATTCTCTTTTTCAATTTTCAAAGTTTTAACTACTTGAGCCAGCATCCTAAAAACACAATGTGTGACAGGCTCTGCATACCAATAAACTACAGTATTTTTGCTAAATATACATCTGCCACTTGGTAGAGATCAGTCAGATGCCAATATGGACTACCCAATAAAAAATAAAATATGACCTAGTGTCCTAGCCCAGGTTATGGGTTTGGTGCAGTGTTGGATCTCCACAATAAAATATGGGATCTAAAGCAAAATCACCTGAGCACTTAAATCTAAATCTAATTATCTTAAATTTAGAAAAAAAACTTTCGCCAGTCATTTATAAGCTAGTAGATGATGTAACATCAGGTAAAGGACAAAATGATGGTAACACAATTATGTAAAATTCAGCAAGAAATTCAGCAAGAGTACAGTGGGAAAAAAGCTCTGGCTTATTGATAGATTAATAGAATATCACAAAGTTTTCGAAATTGTCGAGTAGTGGTTTCAGCTAGGGTACATTAAGGTAATGATTGCACTGTTAAACTAACTGAAAAATAATTTTCGAGATGGCCGAGGGCAGGTTAGGGAAATGACAATGGCATCCAGCTTTCTTACAGATCCGAACACTCATTATAAATGTGGTTGCTACTGCCCTATGGCACATATTGGCAGTACTAGAACCTCCAGAGAGTATTTTAGGGAAAGAACAAGCAGCAGTTGTTGATATTTTGTGGTGTCAAACTTATCACTGAGGGACTATTTAAGTTAATTCTTGAGCTTTTACACTTATATATATATATATACACATTTATGCATTAGGCAGATGCTTTTATTCAAAGCAACTTACAGTGCACTTATTACAGGGAAAATCCCCCTGGAACAACCTGGAGTTAAGTGCCTTACTCAAGGACACAATGGTGGTGGCTGTGGGGATCGAACCAACAACCTTCTGCTTACCAGTTCAGTGCTTAAGCCCACTACCGGTCAAATGTTTTGAAACACTTCACATTTTAGAATAATAGTAAAGTCATCAAAACTATGGAATAACATAAATGGAACTATGGGAATTATGTTGAGACTAAACAAAATCCAAAATAAATAAAAACTGTGTTATATTTTAGCATCTTCAGAATTTGCAGACATGAACTCTTGACATTTTCTCAAGCAACTTCTTGAGGTTTCACCCTGGGATGCTTTTTAAACAGTACTGAAGAGTTCCCATCTATGTTGAGCACTTATTGGCAGCTTTTCTTTATTATTTGGTATAATTAAGTCATTTTTTACTATAAATCTCCACTTTCACATCTGTAAGTCACATAAAGGTGCATGTTTAGTTTCACTATCACATCTAAATGTGAAAGTGGAGATTTATAAAAAAACAAAGTACAATAAATTATGAGAGAATTTTCATTTGTAGGTGTACTATCCCGTTAAATAACATTCCAACTTTCCTACTATAAAAATGCATTTAATTTAATTATCCACCTCAAGTGAGCATGCAAGTTTTTAATATGCATTTCAGAGATTATTTGAATCTCTGTAGGAGTTTTCAATCCAGCATTTTTTTATGTAATATCCCAAATTCCGCATAAAAATATGTGGATGAAACCCACATACAAATTTCGAATTTTCTTAGAAAATGCATGAAGCATTAAAAAAAATATACATACAAACAACATGTGAAAACATGCTATTATTTCAATAAAAGCTACATTTAGGTAGAATGGGAATTGCAAAATCAATATTCCAAATAAAAACAAACATTTAACAAATTAAATAGAAATATTACATATTAAAAATAATTAAATAAACTCAAATGAAGTGCTTTTACAAAATCCTCACAACAAAATCTGAAACTTTCAAGATATTTTTGTCAAATGAAGTTCTGCACAACAGAACATCACAGATGTGAGATATTTCTTTAATACATTGTTATTGTTAGTATTATTTAATTCCAGTAAACATTACTATACAGTGGAAAAATATTTTTTGTCTTGTTTCCCCATTACACCACCCCTAATAAAAATATATATATATATTTTTTTTATGGTTCATTTCTCACCTCTGGATAAGCAGTTCACTGCATGGCCCAGTGTGATTATTAAATCCCCAAAAGTATATAGTCTGTATGTGCTGCGTGCTTCAGAGTGCTCTGCTCTCTGTCAGTCATCTACTTTTATTTACCACACACACACACACACACACACACACACACACACACACACATATATTTATATTTGGGCTGTCGATTTAACGCGTTAATAACGTGCGATACATTTTACAAAAAATTACGCATTAAAAAAATGTACTCATTTAATCGCAATGCTTTCCTGAGAAATTCAAGCTTGTAGTACCACCTGTTTACTCCAGAGGGCAGTACGTGAAATTTCAGCTGTGTAAACAACACACAGTTTATTACAGTGAACAAAACATGAACAACTCTTCAGCAGACTCACAACACAAACGTTTGAACTAAGGGATCTCAAGATGTGTTTAAAGATTGAGTATTAAACTATATTTAACTTGAAACAGTGAAACATTTTATGTTTATGATGCAACACAAGCATGTCTGACGCAGGTCGTATAGTCTTTACCTCACAAATGTTTAATTACAACAAGGTTAAAGAGGTGTCCTCTGTTACACCGTTTTTACCCAGTCAATCTTTATTTAAGAAACATGGTCCCTGAAATAGATCCACTTTGCTCCTTCTGTAATGCTGTAGATGAATCTGCCCCTCACCTTTTATGGGAATGTGTCCACGCTGTAGTATTTTGGAGAAACGTTTGTTTGTTTGTACGTACCTCTATTATAACTAGTTTTTCTTTGCTTTATAAAGACGTTTTATTTGTTTTTCACAGTTTTGATAACTTAAGTTAATATTTTCTGATTAATCTGTTTATTTTTCTTGCCAAGTTTTTAATACATAAGTGTAAATTTATGTCTATAAAGCCCCTATTTGCACTTTTTTGTAAAGACTTAAAATATGATTTAAATACTCTTTGTACCTCCAACAACTCCAAATCATTGAAAAGCATTGCACTATGTACAGGGGCGAAAATTTCATCAAAATGTTGGGAGGGACAATAAACACAACAATTCTCAAGAGCAATTTTTGAAGGGGACACCAAGGTTTTTTTTGTTGTTGCCCCGTTTGCATTTGTATTATTTGATTTCTTATACAATTATTATAAGAATATATCATTATATTATTTACAATACACATATTTTAATGATATTTTAGGGGGGACAACCCTCAGATAGGGGGGGTCCTGACCCCCCGCGATTTCCGCCTATGACTATGTAATGAATATAATGTCTTGGCATTATTGTAAAATATATCTGTAGTATTGTGTACTATGTGTACCCCTGGCTTGTTTCTAAAAAATAAAGAAAAATGTTTGAAGCAGGTGTAAATTGACAGGTCCTTGAACAAGCCCTCATAATAAATCTCCAACTATATATATATATATATATATATATATATATATATATATATATATATATATATATAATTTTTTATATTTAAAGATAACTATGTATAATTATTTCATCATTATATATTGAATTATTGTTATATGAGGGTCATTCTCATCAAATATTTTTATATGCGATTAATCGCGATTAATTAATCGAACACGTAATTAATTTGATAACAAAATGTAATCGATTTACAGCCCTAATATATATATATATATATATATATATATATATATATATATATATATATATATATATATATATAAACAAAAGGCTTTGCAATTAAGTATGATGTATTCATTCATTAAGTGAATGAATGAATACATCACATTCAGTCAGATGGTCACATACGGTCTAGTCGAACAAATATTTTAACACACTTCAAAAACTGAATGAGCACTATTCAAGTTTAAATAAAATTGTAAGGAGTAAAAGTAAATTTTTTCTTTGTAAATGTAATTATGTAATTCTGTTTATATTGCACTTGAGTGAAGTTCAAATCCACCAAAATAATACTTAACCTGTTAATACGCAATTTCACCGCACTTGGGAGTGACGTCGCTCTGCTTACATTAATTACATTTATAGACGGTAAATTATGTTAACAAATTATACATCTTTTCAAAGGTCTAAGGGTTCAACATTGATATCCGATCTCTGTTTTATGATAGCAATGCTCCAGAAACAGCAATTTAGTTATTTGTGAATGAAAACAAGCAATATCTGTTACGAAGGCAGGAGGAGGCAGACGAGGGTTGAGGATCTAAGTGCGGTTTTTATTGACAAAGGTGAAAACAAACAAGACTGGAACAAATGAAACGTCCACGATAGGAGAACAAAAACCAAAACACGAAAACATCCAAAGAATACACGGGCTTGAGAAACATCCACGGTGGGCAAAGGTAACATTGACAAACTGGGCAAACACGGCAAAACATCTACATCCAGACATCCACATTCAACGATCGACAATCACTGGGGAACAAACAGGGTTAAATACACAAACACAATAATGACTAAAATGACATGCAGGTGAGAACGATGAAGTGCATGGACAGTTATGAGGGCAGGGAATTATGGGAATTGTAGTTTGTGACAATTGACTAGTGAAACACGGGGCAGACAACAAGGGATCGTGACAATATTAAAACGGGACTTCATACCTTTGATATGAAAACGCGATCGCCAGATGAATCCAGTTCAACACACTTGAGTCAATTGTCCTTGTCAAGCTTTAATTGAAAAACATCCAATAGCACTTTTTGTATATAAAAGTGATACATCTGAGAAATATTGATATATTCTCCATTGTTTACATGAGATCTCGCCTGAAAGAATTACCCTTCGTCATCGTTATTCAACAAACTATATAATATGAGCAGCATTCATGCTGTAAAACTGTATATGATCTTATATATTAGAATCCTGTAAACAAAATGAGCCTGTCTCCAAAGTCTATTTTTAAAAATGCTGCATTGTTTTATTCAGAATAGCCAAGCAGTGCAGTCAGATTTTGTGTCGTCTTGAAAGGCGGAGCCTTAATTTTATTCTGTATACTGGAAGCGATTTTCAGAAAAAAAGCTTACAGGATCTGTATTTCTTTGTTGTCTTGGCACTTTTATTATTGTTTTTTAGATTATAAAAACACATTTAGCACAAAATATTTCCATTACTATAAACTTAAGCTTCTCTAACTTTAAAAAATAACAACATATATTAATTCTGAAACTTGGGAAATAAAGCCTAACGCATCTTCTTTCAAAAGATACTACAACTGTGTCCATAATCCAAAGGGTCCAGTAAATACAACCATTTAAGTTCAGGTATGTCATTTTCATGGTTTGTGTTCAAAAAGGGGGTGCGTATCAACAAGTATAATTACTTTGCACTCCTGCAAAAGTCAAGGCGTGAAGATTTAACATCGCAGTTACAGATTTTAGAGGTTGAAAGTGGCAATTTGTGGTTGTACTGCAAAAAATTAAAGTACAAAAGTTAATGTGCAATACAAGTTTGTGGCTGTAGTTGTATTTATGTGAATGTCATTTTACTCATTTTAACTACTTGTTTGCATTTGTAAATTCAAAACACAAGCTTTGAATAATTGTCTGTGAGTGCAGATTGCAACATTCAACATCAATTTTGTATTTTACAAGTTTTCACATCGGTGCTCTGTGTAGATTTCAACTTCCGAGTACAAATATTTATTGTACAATTTCTCAAATAAAAATATGCAAGCTCATGAGTTTTGCTACTGATTTATCTTCATACCATATTGATACTTAAACTATTTTCCAGGAGCAGATGAGCAGAGAATGTACATGACAGTTTAACAATGACACATTTAACATTACATCTTATAATTAACTCAAAAGGTACAACGATCTAACCTAAGTACAAAGGAACAAGAACTGACACAAAGTGCATGACACAAGAGGGTATATATACACACACGGAGGACTGATGAGGAAACAGGGAACAGCTGAGGAAGTTGGGGAACAGATGGCTGTGATGAGGGCACTGCATCCTGGAAATTGTAGTGTGGGGGAAACTAAAACAGAAGACAATAACAGTGCCAAAATAAGAGTCTTTGTGAACAGAAGGGTGATGACTAAGATGAAGTGGCAGGAGTGAAGACAATGACGACGTGACAGAACCCCCCCTAAAGGGCGACTCCTGGCACCCAAAGACAAATGAGGAGGGTAGGATGGAGCAGATGATGAAGAAGGATCCAGGGAACGATTATGAGGCCAAGGAGGTGACCGCAGGGCAGGGACTGGGTCAGGAGGCCGGGGAGGCAGCCACAGACTCTGAGGGCAGAGCCGTGGGAAGTTCTAGGGGTGAAGCCATGGAAGGTGAAGCCATGGGAGGCTCGAGGGACGGAGCCATGGAAGGTGGAGCCATGAGAGGCTCGAGGAACGGAGGCATGGAAGGCAGAGCCATGGGAGGCTCGAGGGGCAGAGCCATGGAAGGCTCGAAGGGTGTAGACTTTTCTAATTTTCCATGGCTTTTCCATGACTGGAAAAATGCATTGCAAAATGTTTTTTTTTTTTACTGACAGGACCGTGGCTTCGTCTCATATTTCTGTCTCGTGTTTCGTGTAGGTTATTTGTGTGAGCGAACTGGTCCGGTTGTTAGTTACTGCCGTGCACGAGTTACCACCGTGTGCATTCTCCGTTGATGTTATGGTTCTGTTACCTTATCAGATTGGGTTCTTGTCTGACGAGGACCGTGGCATCATTGTTCCCTGTCTGTCTTGTGTTTCGTGTCTGGGCATGGTGTCGGTATCCTGATTCGGTTTTGTATCGGGTTCCGGACACTCATGCTCTTTGTTCTATTGGCTTTGATCAAAGCATGTTGATGTTTTCGCCATCTTGTGTTTCAGGTGCCGCTGGCATGCAGAATCAGCGTTTCCAGCTTTCAGCTGGCGAGCGGCACCTGCCTCTTGTTTGATCATGCCTATATTAATCCCCTCGTGTTATATCCTTCACTGAATTAACTGATTTAATGATAAATATAGTTCAGCGTTGCTAGATTGTTGCGCACTTCTCTGTCATCTCTCCCTGCTGCTGTCTGTTTGTCATTGTATCACCCGTTAAAGAACAATCCAGCCAAGCATGGACCCAGTGGAGGAATCCACTCTTTGCTCCACCCTCTCTCAGCAGGGAGCTTTGTTGGGAAGTCAGCAGGATCAAATCTCCACTTCTAACCGGGCTCTGGAGATAATGGCTTCACAACTTGCCAAGCTCACCTCTGTCGTGCAGCAGCTCTTCCTACCTCTCGATGCTAGCCTCTATCAGGAAGCATCTTAACTGGCTCCGGCAGTTCCCCATGTTTCTGGACACTCTGAAGCCCATATTCCCCTTCCAGCCCCACATTCAGGTGAGGCTGGATCCTGTAGCGCATTCCTTTCACAATGTTCCTTTTTCTTCAAGTCACAGCCCTTTGCTTTCCTTTCGGAGAGAATGAAGGTGGCTAACATCACCCTGCTCCTCACCAGAAGGGCTGCTGATTGGGGAACTGCCACATGGTACAATGGACGTGCTTGTTTTTAGCATTCGCCACAGAGATCTACCAAGTGTTTGATCCAGCCCTGCTGCAGTGTAATGAACCTATCACCACCCAGAGGAGGCAGGAGTCATATGCCTGCTCATCGGTCGCTGACAGCATCCACAGCTACAACAGGCCGTTTCTCTGCCTCTGTCAGCATCTACGGCCACGAAGGCATTCCCCTGCCGGTGCCCATGGCCATGGAAGCCATTCCCCTGCTGCTACCAGAGTCTGTGACAATGGAGACCTTTTCCTTACTGTGGCCACCATCAATGGCTACGAGGACCATTCCCCTACCACTGACAGCATCCATGACCACGGAGGCCGTTTTTTCTGCCACTGTCAGCGTCTAAGGCCACAAAGGCCATTCCCCTGCGGCTGCCAGCATCTACAGAGGCCGTTTCCCTGCTGCTCCCAGCGTCTAAGGCCACAAAGGCCATTCCCCTGTGGCTGCCAGCGTCCACGGAGGCCGTTTCCCTGCTGCTCCCAGCGCCCACGGTCATGAAGGCCGTTCCCCTGCTACAGCTACCACCCATGGTCACTGAGGCTTATCCCCTGCCATTGCCTGTGCCCATGGTCACTGAGGCCATTCCTCTGCTGCTGCCAGTACCCACGGTCACTGAGGCCATTCCCCTGGTGTTGTCAGCACCCATGGCCATGAAGGCTGTTCCCCTGCCACTGCCAGCATCCACGTCCACAAAGGCCATTTCCCTGCCATGGCCAGCGTCCCACCCACAGAGGCAGTTTCCCAGCCACGGGCAGTGTCCATGGCCACGAGGGCCGCTCCCCTGCTGCTGAAAACGGCCACGGAAGCCTTTTTTTCAGAGTTTGTTTCCCCTTCCCTGCCTGTGCCCACAACCATGGAGGCTGTTGACCTGCCCCTGCTGGTGCCCACTACCACAGAGGTTGTACCCCAGCCACTGCCTATGATCACAGCCATGGAGTCTGTTCCCCAGTCCATGTTGGTGCTCACAGCCACGGAGGCTGTTCCCTTATCACTGCCTGTGCTCAAAGCCACAGAGGTGGTTGACATGTCCCTGTCGGAACCCATGGCCATGGAGGTCGTTTGCCCTTCCTTGCCAGTGCCCCCGACCACAAAGATCGTTCACTTGTTACTGTCTGTGGCCACAATCACGGAGGCTGTTGACGTGTCACTGCCAGTGCCCCTGACCACGGAGGTCGTTCCCCTGTCACTGTGCTCATGACCACAGATATTGTTCCCTTTTCACTGCATGTGTTCACAGCCACAGAGGCTGTTCCCCTGTTACTGCCAGTGGTAACAAATGCAGAAGCTGTTCCCCAGTCACTAACTGTGCTCACAGCCACGGAGGCTGGTCCCCTGTTACTGCCAGTGTTCACAACTGCAGAAGCTGTTCCCCAATCACTGCCTTTGCTCCCAGCCAAGGAGGCTGCTCTCCTATCACTGCCTGTCCTCACCTCAACGGAGGCTGTTCCCCAGTCCTTGTCAGTTTTCATAGCTATGGAGGCTGTTCCCTGTCACTACCTGTGCTCACGCCCATGGAGGCTGTTCCCCTGTCTCTGTTGGTGCTCACGGTTACGGAGGCCGTTCCCCAGACTCTGTCGGTGCCCACGGCCATGGAGGCCGCTCCCCAGTTGCAGCTGCCATTGCTCACAGCTGCGGAGGCCGTTCCCCAGTCACAGTCAGCGTCCACGACCAGCTCCCATGCCTGAGCCGTCCATTGCTCCGCCCCCTGAGCCACTCCTGCCTGAATCCTGTCCAGTGGCTGCTACCCAGCTCACTGTCTCTTCTGTCCTGAGGCTGCCTCCCAGGCCTCCAGACCACACCCCTTTATTTAACTCCCTCCCTGGTTTCCCTACCTTTCTGTTGGGTTTTCTGTTCTTTGTTAGTTCTAATTTTTTTTATCTTGTTTTTTTTTATGTGCCCATTTGGGATGCCAGGAGATGACTGACAACCTTACTGCAGGGCTACTGATGTTAAACTTATAATGGCATCAATAAAGCCTGACATCTGTCAAGGTCCAGTCACCTTGTCAAGTTGATCTGTCTTGTGCTTCGTGTATGTTCTTCGTGTGAGTGCACAGTTCCGGTTGTTAGTTACCGCCTTGCTTGACTTGCCCGCCATTTGCTCTCCAGTGATGTCACAGTCCTGTCCCCTTGTCAGGTTGGGTTCTTGTCTGACGAGGACCATGGCATCATTGTTCCCTGTCTGTCTTGTGCTTTATGTCCGAGGCATGGTGTCCGCTTCCTGACTTCCTATCTGGTTTGGTTTTGGTCTGTGTCGGGACGCTCCATACTCATGCTCCATGTTCTGTTTGTTTTGTTACAAGTATGTTGACGTTTTCACCTTTATGTGTTTCAGGTGACACTTGTATGCAGAATCAGCGTTTCTATGGGAACCCTGATTGTTTCCATGGGAACACTGACCATGCCAACTTTCAGCTGAAGAGCGGCACCTGTCCCTTGTTTGTTCATGCCTATATTAATCCCCTCGTGTGTCATGTCCTTCACGATTGTCTGATTAAATGTTAAATGTAGTTCAGTGTTGACTAAATGTCTCACTAGATTTTTGTGACTAACCTAACTCTCTCTGCCTAGTTGGTCTTGTCTTGCCCCCGTGTTGGGTGTGTGGTTGCATCCTAACTTGCTGTGTGTCAGCTGGGTTTCCATGGAGGATACCTCGTCTATGCCTGCATGTCGGGAGCTAGATCGCCCTACCCTGCTGGGCATCATTCTGCACCTCAATAAGCTTTAATGCACGATTCCACAAATCTATTCCTGATGTCCACAATGCACACACTCATTCTATGAACACACTCTTCACGGATTGCCCCGGGCATGGCCACACCTTCTCTATCATCTCTCCCCACTGCTGCAGCCAGTGCCGGGATCCTCGACATCCAAATTGACTGATCACATTTATTGTAAATAAATACTTTGAACTTTTCCTCTGCATTTGGGTCTGTTTGTCTCACTATCGCCTGTTACAGACAACATCAGGATTATTTTACAGTATTTGTCCTTTGTTCCTATATGTCTGATTGCATTATTGGAACATTGTATATGTTTAATGCTCTTTTTTGTTCTGTTCACGTTTGCTGTGTGCTCCAGAGATGCTGTCACCATAACAACCTAATCAAACTAACTGCTGATTCAATCAGTGCTCTCTCCTGATGATTAGATCTGCTCTGAAGGATCCATGTGTCAACAGCACAATGACTAACTTGTCCTGAAGAACTGCTGGAGTGAGGAGCATCTTTAGGTCTGACAACTGTAAAACATCCTTCAGGTAATATTGGTGGTCTTTTGTAGAGGATGCGCTTCCAAAGTCCAGAAGTCTATTACGAAGAACAGTCGAAATTAAAAATAGATATAGTCTGTGAAGGTGTGTGTGTGTGTGTGAGTGTGTGTGTGTAATATGTATGCACATGGAAATGCATGAGTGAATATAACAGTTAATACTGGTGCAGCAGATGTGGCAGCAGCAGGTGTTGTGGTGTAATGGGACCACCACAGCCTTCATGAGTGCTCTGCTGAGATACTGCCTGACAGTGGTGACAATTCATCCATCTGACAAAGACTTTCAATCCATAAGCAAACCCCATCACAACACAAGCACACCCACATACACAGTCAAACTTTAAACACTGATTAAAAATCCGGGTTTAAGATCTCTACAACCACTACACAGGAATAAACACTCATGTTGGCTGACTGCTCATCCAGATTAACTTTTTATTTCTCATTGGATTATTGTGCTGCAGATGTTTGGCGGCTGTCAGTGTAAGCACATTACTCTGGGGGAATTAGATTGATGAATAGAATTTTCTTCTTCAAAATTAACAGAGACAAACAGGCATGAGGTGTGCGTCTATGCTGATAACACTCAGGATTTCGCTGCTTCACCCGAGCTCACAGACGGAAAACACGGCTAATCTTTCTATTAGCTTGTCTCAACATTGCAGCCAAATCTTCATTTAGTACATTGTCAACACACTCTCATGACCAAACGTCGCCAGGGCAAATTTTTGCCTTCAATACTAAAATCGCATTCTTGGTCCATATATTAAATCTTACTCTTATTTTGTATTCAAATTTCAGAGCATTCCATTGCTTTACCCAATGCTACATTTTATTGCCATTCAGCCTAAAAATACCATATCGCCCAGCCCTACTCACAATCCACCAGAGCAGTTTTGAGCATGGCCACACCCAAGCTATACAGAGGCTGGTGGCGTATGGGTATCGCAGCTATTTCAGCCCTCATTATATCAGACATTACAATTATTCTGCGGCATCTCTTGGCAGAATTTAATAAAAATGAGGTACAGTTGCTCCAAACAAATAAAACTTTCCTGATGCAAGGAGGCTGCTCTATTATGACAAGGTGTTCTACATCAAGATACCAATGAATTTGTATTTTATTTAGATACATTTTTTAAATGTGCTAACAAAATGCTAAATATTTTGATGGAAAACCAGCTAATGAAATTTTTTATGATGCAAGCAAAACGTTGCTAAAGTCAGATGAATACATAAACACATGACTGCCCACATTTAGTCCTCAATATGGTGTTCAGAAACTTGGTCCTCCTAGTCACAATGAGGCAGCATGGAAAAAGTAGGATAAATGCTTTTATTACTAAAAACAGAAGAACAAACTATAAGAGCATAATTTTGGAAAGTCTGTCAAACCTGCTGAAGTACGTCATTTTAGTGGTGCTTCTATATCGCCTTACAAGTCATGAACTATGGTAAAAGTGTTTAGTTGTCATGAGATAGCATTGTGCGAAAAGTATGTGTTTTTGAACTGATAATCAGCTTTTTTACATGTGACTTTGGAAAACATTCATTGTTGTAGACATTCTTGCATTAATTTCACCAGGAATCTACCGTGATACGTACCACAAACCACTTTCCTCCAGTGTAATCTTAACACTTTCAGCATTAATATTTTTATGAAACTGTCACAATGTGATGTAGCCTCGGGATGGGGAATTAGGGTACGTTATGGGGCAGTTAAAAAGCATATTGGAGCTGACAAAAAACTGTGTGTGAGAGCAGCAAAAATGTAATTAAGAAGCTGCAAATAATTATTGAAGAACCTGTATTCGTAAGAGAGTAGCTATACATCTATTTAGTGAATGGGATACATGCAGGTCTTGCCTCATGCTTGACATATCATATTGGCCCAGCCCCTTATGAATGATTAAATCAGAAATCAGCAGCATGACTGGCCTCAGTGTGCCATGGTCCATCTCACTCTTATTGAACACTCTGCTTTATTTAATAAACTGGATTGCTGGACTGTGTCCATCTCTAATGAGCTCCTATAATCCACACACATGCGTGCGCGCACACACACGCACACACACACACTACACATGAATAAACTCAGATATCTCATGACCCCACATGGATATGTCCGTATTAGACAGTATGAATTTAAATGATGTAAAATTGTTAAACTGAGAAGTCTTTAATTAAGAACTCTTGAGGTGAAGCATGAGGCTTTTGTGATTGGTGTGATAGTACGAAAATTGTATTTCACATCTATAAGTGCTTAATTCTGTTTATTGATTTGTTTGTTTGTTTGTTTTTGAGTGAAAGCTAATATACCTGTATACATTTTTATGGAAAGGCACAACATACTTTTTTTCCTTTTTTTTTTTTCAATTAATGATTAAGTTGTGTTCACTCATGTATTTAAGGTGCAAGGAAAGTATTTTTCCTTTTATTTGATGTAGTTACTCCATATGATATTTTTAAATTAATTAAAAAACAAATGTCTAGATAATACTATAAATGTTTTTCTGAAATGAATGAAAACAAATAGGACACAAAGTTTACATTTCTACCAACTTGACGTGTATTTTAATGTAGATTTTTAAAAGATGTCTCAACTGTATCACATAGGACAACCTTATTTATCAATACAATATACTGTATACTAATGCTATAATGTTATATTATATATACAATTAATGATACATTTTCCATGGGTTTGTCTCAATCAGATCTCTAGATCAGTAGTCAGGGCACTGGTCAGGGAGTCAACCATTTCTATGGCTGCCTCAATCGCAAAATAGTTCCAGTGTACTGAAACATTTTCTCCCTGAAAAGTCAATAAGTTCAGTGAGAGTCCAATCTTTATCAACATTGGCTAACCTAGTCTCATAAAATGACCATTACATTATTGCAAACTGAGTTGCATGTGCTGCGTTCTATGTTTTGCTGCAGTTTTCTGGTGAAATTGTATTCACTTTCAAACAAATCATGGGTACTTTGGCTGTTTATGACTTTAGAAACACTTCATTTTCAATCTATTACTCACACTGATGTGTTATGATATCGAAACACTTTTACTCTACAGCATCATTTAAAAAAACAATAAAAAGTAATGCTTGTATTATACGCTCACCTACATTTACACACATATTCCAATGCGAATAACTTCCATGTAGCTCACTTGATAGAGTGTTGGACTTTGCCTCAACCCAAACCAAGGATGCTTGAAGCAGAATTGCCATAGAAGTGACACGAAATAATGTGTTGGTTCAGTAAATGTGATTTTCATGACAAATTTGCTTATAAAACACTATTGGTTGGAAATAGTTGTTAGGGTTTAGGGTAAGGATGTCTGTTTTGTTCATCTCACATTTATCAATTTGAACACTATTGGTTAGGTTTAGGTTAAAGTTTTAGGATAGGAAGGTGCGTTTTACTCATTAAAACCTTCATCTTATATTCACCTTAAAAGTGCACAAAGATTTTGCTAATTAAAAAAGTTTTACAACTATTTTCACACCCTTAAAATTGATTGTAAACATGCTTACATATGTTGCAGGAAAGTGATTATAATGCATCTCTATTGCAACATCCAGCCAGAGAGTCAATGATGTGGTGGTGAACTTGCATTTGTTCTTCTTCTTTTTCTTCTTCTATTTTATGGTGGTTGGTTGGCAAAACAAGCCTTACATGTAACATGTAATATCTATAAGTAACATGTATTACTGCCACAAACTAAATGGTCGTAATGTTGGGAGAAAGAGCTTTGAGGCTCTCTGGACTTTTGAAATTCCATGGTTATACTGCCCCTTAGCGATTCAGAGCTGCTAATGACTAATTTACATGGTGATTACAGTGGTAGAAAGCCTTTTCTGGTTGAATACCTACTGTATGTGTCCAACGCTCAGAGCTTTCTCTTGTGTATACCAAGAGAATTTCTCTTGTGCACCCAAAGTCACCCAAAGGTCCTAGGTCAAGATGAGCAAGATCCAGTACATGAGTGATTAACCTGAATCAGACCAAGATTTAACCTGATATACAACAGTAAATATGACCACATACTATTAACACTACACAACTCTGCATTCAAGGATGGGAAAACTTTCAATAATAAATTCTGGAGGATTTCAATTATATTGTGAGAAGTTCTAGTTGAGTTATTCAGAGAATGTGATGAGAGTGGCATGATCTTTACCCTTGTACATTATTTTTACTTTATCATGAAAGATAACACAAAATGAAGGTAATTAGAGAAGTGATGAGGGCAGAGAAAAAGGCCTCGCCCCAGGGGAGGGAATCACTCTCTCTCTCACTCTAATTCACAGATAGATGCCACGTTCCACCCCTTTCAAATTAAAAACCTTCAAAAACTTAATAGCTATGCCTTGAGCAGTCATCCAGTCAAAGAGATAGCCGAGTGCATTAGGGAAGGCTAATTATTTTACTGTCAAACTGGCCTTGTGTTACTAATGAGAGAATGGGGTGGGATTCACAATCCAACTACTTTATGAACACGTGTGATCCCAGTGGCAGTCCTGACTCACATAGTGCAATAGGTGAGATCAGACATGAGACAAAATTATTGTACAATTGTATATACATTTAGAGAGAAAAAAAGCTAATTGAAAGACACCAGAAACATCACATGCTGGCTTTTATATAACGGTCAGACGTGATTTATATATAATCAATAAAATTCACTCACATCTTGACCAATATAATGATGTGTTAACATCGTTATTGGATGATTTTGCACCTATGAAAAAACACGGTGTTTCTTTTACGAGGTCATCTCCGTGGTATAATGTACATCTGATTTACGTGGATTGAAGGCTCTTGGCAGGCAACTTGAGCAGCAATACAGGAAAACTGGTTTAACAGTTCATAGATTAATGTTTGAGCAACATCAAACTGATGACCACAATTCTCTTAAAACTGCTAAAACAGCATACTATTCACCTCTCATCAGCAGCAGTGGTTCTAACTCTGGGGTTTTGTTTAGAATTAACTATTGTTAATGTTAATGTTTGAAACTGGGGTTGTCCCCTCTGCTCATAAAATGGCAGCAGTTGTACAAGTCCTAAAAAACCTGGAAGTGATAACGCTGACATGTCCAATTACAGGCCTATTTCAAATGTACCATTTCTGGCTAAGGTTCTTGAATGTGTGGTTATCTTAAAATGTATCTATTTATTAACTGTTTTTTAGAACATTTTCTATCAGGTTTTAGGTCTGGACATAGTATGTAGACTGCACTTGTGAGGGTCATGAATGACCATCTTATCACAGTGGATTCTGGGGCTTGGATTCTTGTTAGACCAAAATACCGCATTTGATACCATTGGTCACACTAACTTGTTGGACAGACTACACAAGTGGATTGGCCATTCTGGCATTGTTCTCAATTGGTTTAAATCTTGCCTATTTGAGCATTCATAATTTGTCTACATTTGCATTAATAGATCCCAGACTGTAACAATGCGACAGGGGGTTCTGCAGGGGTCAGTTCTGGGTGTCATCCTGTTCAGTATCTACATGTGCCCTCTTGGACAGATTATCCAGAAGTTTGGGCTGGGTTATCATTGTTATGCTGATGATCCCCAGATTTATATCAGCACTCTGCCAGACTGTTCATTAGCATCTTCAACACTCTCTGCTTGTTTGTTAGAAATCAAGACCTGGATGAAACATCATTTTTGGAAACTGAATTGTTCCAAATCCGAAATTCTTCTAATTGGCACTCCGAATGCTGTGAGTAAATGTAATCATTTGGAACTTTATGTGGATGACAGCTCAATTATTCCTGCAAACCATGTGCGGAACCTGGGTGTATTTTTGCACAGTTTTCTTTTACCACTCACTTTACATTACAAAGGTAGCCTTTTCCATCTTCGAAATATTGCCCGTATCAAGCCTTTTCTTTCTCTGCCTGATGCAGAAAGGCTTATTCATGCCTTCATTACATCCAGGCTTGATTATTGTAACTCACTTTTTGTAGGTCTGCCAGACAACTCAATTAAGAGGTTACAATACGTAAAAATTTAACTGCTCATGTTCTCACACATCTTCACGTCAGCACATTACCTCTGTCCTCTCTCAATTACATTGGCTGCCAGATCAATCTCGTATTGATTTTAAAATTCTTATGTTAAGAATTCCCCACATTTGTGATTTGGTAGCACTGTATACTTATTCCCCTAGTCTTCGTTCTACTGA
This sequence comes from Xyrauchen texanus, assembly GCF_025860055.1. Lineage (NCBI taxonomy): Eukaryota > Metazoa > Chordata > Actinopteri > Cypriniformes > Catostomidae > Xyrauchen > Xyrauchen texanus. Next base: position 36,529,849 of record NC_068296.1, read on the forward strand.
CTCTATCTCTCGATATCAGCCTCTTTGTTAATTGAAAACCATGGGTGGTAGGGCCTTTTCTTGCATTGCTCCTAAGCTGTGGAACTCACTACCTGTTTCCATTAGGAATGCTCCTTCATTTGATTGTTTTAAGAAACTGCTTAAAACATACCTTTTAATCAGGTTTTTAATTGTAAAATGTTTGTGATTGTTGTTATTGCATGTTATGTTTTAAAATTTTGAATGTAATGTACTGTAGCGCCTTGAGTACAAGAAAGGCACATTACAAACAAAATTATTTAGATATGGTGTGATTGTTGATGTGAATGATTAAATCTTGAATTCTAATTTTGGAAGTAGATCCTTTTCTACTAAATCAAGTACAACTGCAACTGTATATAAATGGATTTGGAGCCGGTGCAGTTGTTTAGTCAATTCCTCATCCATTCTTGGCTTTTTGCCGGTGAGGAGACTTTGTGATATTAAAAGTGGTGTGTATGTGTTATGCAATCAGGTTAATTTTGAAAGTAACTAAGTTATGCTTTTCGAATTTACACCAAAAGTTAATTTAGCAAATGAATTGTGTACTTCTCTTTTACTTTGTATTTTATTTATTTACTGACAAATTCAAATCAAGAACTCTCTCTGACTGATAATGTAGTCGAGTGGGCCTGCGCAGAGTCAAGTAGGTCGAATGCCACAACGCATCAAATCTAGATTGCAACATCTATACAGGAGTATGCATGCAAAATATGTCAACCATTGTTCTACAGTTTTTGCCAAGTGACAGTGAGGTATTGCAGAAGTAACTTAAAATCAGTGTGAAACGTGAATTCAACCCAATTTATCCATATAAAGTGTAGTTTATAGTCCTGCATATCACTGCTGTTGAGCAATTGAACTCTTGGGAGCACAATTCATCACTGGTTGTGTTCAGTTCTGGTTAACTCCACCTTCACACACTTGTGTCCTTGTCACTGAGCTGTCTACTGTGGAGTCCTTACACACCCACCCACCCATACATTACATGCATACTGGTGTTCTTCTGCAAAATCAATAAGAACTTAATGAGTTTCATAATCAGAAAGAGAGAGAAATGGGGTACATAACACTTGTGTTGTGAAAGTGAAGAATTGAGGCACAAGTACACCCACCACTATTGCAAAAACACATACACAGGCTGTGTACATCACCATGTTGTTGTTTTTTGTAGGACACTTGTATTTCAAACCCCTGCAGACTGAATGTGGAGTTCTGGGATAGACTGATGTGCAAATGTCATAGAGAGAAAGAGATGTTCTATATTTGATTAACCAGTAATATTGGGCACATAATGACTGTAAAGGGATATAGAAGGACAAGGAGGAGGCAAGAACCGGCTTGACAATATAAATAATAGTTTTAATGAGAAACTTAAAGAAATGACACAAACACACATATGACGGTCAGCTGACCGTAGACGATCTCTTTTTCCTCGCACTACCATCCGCAGTCGGCCTTTATCCCTCTCGGAGGCTTAATTAGCCTGATAAGGGACCGGGCGTGTATAATCACGACCCGGCCCCACCCTCCGCCCTGTCACATTCCTCCCTCGTTCTCTCAGGCTGGGAGAACATACAATTCCTTGTAATACTCCCCACATCCAGCTCTAAATTAAAGTGGCAAGGGCAATTTGAGGTCACACAGCGAGTAGGGGAAATCAATTATGAGGTTAAAAGAATGGATAGAGGTGGAGCACATTAGATTTACCACTTTAATCTCCTAAAATCGTGGAGAGAAGCGGTCCCCGTGACTTTGGCAACAGTGGTACTGGAGAGGGAGGAGCTCAGATCTAAATTAAGGTGAACGTAAAAGCCACCGATCAAGACAACTTGCAGAGACCACCTCTCACCTTCAAAATTTACAGAGGTACCTTGTACCTAACACCTCTTCCCGTAGTGACTGGGCCAGCACGTTATTGTTGGTTCCGAAGAGCGATGGCTCTGTCCAGTTCTGTATTGATTATAGAAAAGTCACTGGATTTAACAAAGGGATTTTGGCAGATCCCTTTAACTCTCATGTCATGTGAAAAGATTACATTCTCCACACTGTTCTGATTACACCAATTCGTAACACTTCCATTCGGTTTGTTTGGGGCCCGACTACGTTTCAGCGTCTCATGAACTGAATCCTCAGGCCACTGTCCTGAGGTCTTTGAGACGAGCGTGACCCTCGACAAACCCAAAGAAGAGCGCAATTGGGTGGGTGGAAATATGGGATCTGGGCTTCCACTTGGGTCACAAGCAGGTGCGGCCCCAAATTGAAAAAAAAATGTATGTGATCAGGTCGGGTGATGGAGGTACATTACCTGTAATATTAATAATAATTATAAATAATAATAATTAACAAATAATAATTTTCCAGGACATTTAGGAAAGTTTATCATTTTCCATGACTGGAAACCTGCATTGCAAAATTCCAGTTTTTCCAGGACATGTAGGAACTCTGATAGATTATAAAATATCAAATCAATTGGTATTTATTTTACAGAAAGATAGCACATGCACACTTTCAAGCAAAACATTTCAAGACGTCCTGTTAGATTTGAAATTATAATACAATAGACATAGTGTTTGAAATGAAGACAACTATGACAGCTGTGAACACTGTGGTTATCTAACTGGAACATGTGCAAAGTTAATTTGATGAATGCTATGGCATCAACATATAAAGTACCACAACAGTGTGTTTGTTTGCAGACCACTCAGTATTTCATTATATTTCTCAATATGGCACTAGATAAACATGTCTTGACATTTGCAATAAAGGCCCGGCTACAAGCTCTCCTCATAAAATACAATTTGTATGTGGTTTCTGATGTACCATGATCCATTTTGTAGTTGAATGATAATGAAGATAGGGAGCCATTGGCACACATTGGAACAGATATAATATAATATCAAATTTAAACACAATTAATCATGCCTACATAATAAGGACATTTCTTACCCAAGAAGCAATTCAAGCTTGAAGTTTTATCTCTGTTTTGTGTCAGCACTAATCCAACTGTCCAGGAAACGTTCAGATGTACAGAAAACAAACTGACAAAGATAGCTGGACAGAGAATAATGCAGGGGCCTCGAGATACGTCTTTTAAAGTTTAAAAATACACATACGGCGGGAATGGAGAGGTTTCGTGGGGGTATCGGGAGGGTCGAAGTGGATGATACACATGCCCTGTCCCGAGGGGGGCTACCCCCAGAAGGCTGGGTGCAATACCGTCAGAAAATACAAAATACAAATTGACACTGCATCCTAAAAGCACAGTGTTTATAACTAGAGTCTATGAAAAACAGTGAATCTCAACACAACCACAGTGCGATGCATTAAAGTATCTCTTAATTCTACCTCGGATAGACTAGGCCAGTGATAGACTTATATTCAAATATAGCTGCAAGCAGCTGTTATGATGCAAAACACTAAAACAACAAGCACTGCACCATAGTAAGCACAATACATTGCATGTACATGACATTCAATGCAACCCACACTACTTTACATGTCACCCCACATCAGGTTTGAATTGATGCCTTGCCATTCCACAGTTCAGTGCACAATCCACTGCACCATGCTGCCACAAGGTAAACAGCTGCCAAAGGAACATAACAATCTGGGAATCAGCACAGCTAAGCATAGTGTCACGTTCACTGTTGTCTTGTGGTTTTGTACTGTTATTTTGAAGTTTAGTTTAGTTCCTGTTTTAGTTTTTGTAGTTTCTTTTATTCTGTCATGTTCACTGTTGTCTTTTGTTTTGTGCTGTCATTTTGAAGTTTAGGTTAGTTTCCTGTCTGGTCTTTGTAGTCCTCTGTAGTTTCTTTTCATGATTGGTGTTCCCCTGATTGCTTCTCCTTCCCTGATTGTTCCCCCCAGGTGTCTCTCATTCCCTTGTTTGTTCCTCTTGTATTTAAATCCTGGTTCTTTGTTCACTCCTTGTTGATCGTTGTTTGATGTATGTTGATAATGTTTTCTCCTGAATGTTCGTTCATGGATTACCTTGCCTTTCGTGGATGTTCTTTCGTTTTTTTAGTTTCATTTTCCCCTTGTGGACCTTTCATTTGTTCCTGTGTTTGTCTGATTATTGTTGCAATAAAAAAACGCATTTGGATCCGTATCTCCCGTCTGCCTTCTCCTGACTTCCCTTTCATAACAGAACGATCAAACCTAAAATGGATCCAGCGGTCCAACAGGCCAACTATCAGCTGCTTTGTTTAAAGCAAGGGGACCGACCGGTTGAAGACCACATCCAGGACTTCCTTGAGCTGGCACATGTCTTGGACTTCCCGGATTCAGCTCTGGTGGTCTTCTTTAGGAGCAATTTGAACGCGACGCTGAGGGAGCGGCTGTCCCCGGCGATGCACAGCTGGACCCTGCAGGAAATCGTGGAAGAGACTTTGCTGGTCAGCGGCTCGCCACTCACTGTGGGCGTGGCAGAGGAGGACCCAACATCACCTCTCGCAGTGGTGACTTCCCACTCGCCCATGGCTCTTCCCATCACGCCTGCCCCACCTGCCAGCGAGCTAACCCCCACACCAGTCGTTTCCCATGAGCCTGCACGGTCCACTTCGTCTGTCCAGAGGAGGAAGAGAAGATGGGCTTCTGCCTCCCGGCCCACGCCTGCCCCGGTCTGCGAGCCAGAGCCCACGCCTGTCCCGGTCTGCGAGCCAGAGCCCATGCCTGCCCCGGTCTGCGAGCCTGCGCCCACGCCTGCCACGGTGAGCGAGCCTGCGCCCACGCCTGCCACGGTGAGCGAGCCTGCGCCCACGCCTGCCACGGTGAGCGAGCCTGCGCCCACGCCTGCCACGGTGAGCGAGCCTGCGCCCACGCCTGCCACGGTGAGCGAGCCTGCGCCCACGTCAGCCACGGTGAGCGAGCCTGCGCCCACGTCAGCCACGGTGAGCGAGCCTGCGCCCACGTCAGCCACGGTGAGTGATGCCTGCGCCCACGTCAGCCACGGTCGGCGAGCCTGAGCCCCCTTCAGCCACGGTCAACCAGCCAGAGCCCTTAGGCCCCGATGTCAGTGAGCCAGCGCCTGTAGCCTCGACCGTCCCTGAGCCAGCGCCTGTAGCCTCGACCGTCCCTGAGCCAGCACCAGTAGCCAGGACCGTCCAAGAGCCAGCACCAGTGGTCGTGCCCGTCCTAGAGCCAGCGCCTCTCGAGCCTCCCAGGGCTCCTCCTCCCGAGCCTCCCAGGGCTCTGCCTCTCAAGTCTCCCGAGCCTCCCAGGGCTCCGCCCCTGAGCCAGCACCAGTAGCCAGGACCGTCCAAGAGCCAGCGCCAGTGGTCGTGCCCGTCCTAGAGCCAGCGCCTCTCGAGCCTCCCAGGGCTCCTCCTCCCGAGCCTCCCAGGGCTCCGCCCCTCGAGTCTTCCAGGGCTCCTCCTCTCGAGCCTCCCAGGGCTCCGCGTCCCAGGGCTCTGCCTCCCGAGCCTCCCAGAGCTCCGCCTCTCGAGCCTTCCAGGGCTCCACCTCTCGAGCCTTCCAGGGCTCCGCCTCTCGAGCCTCCCAGTGCTTCGCCTCTCAAGTCTCTTGAGCCTCCCAGGGCTCCGCCTCTCGAGCCTTCCAGAGCTCCGCCCCCAGAGCCTCCTAGGGCTCCCCCTCCCGAGCACCCTGAGCCTCCCGAGCCTCCTACGGCTCCGCCTCCAGAGCCTCCTAGGGCTCCGCCCCCTGAGCCTCCAGAGTTTTCATGATTCCGCCTCCCTCTGCTCTGCCTCCTGAGCCTCCCTCAGTTCTGCCTCCTGAGTCTCCCTCGGCTCTGCCCCCTGAGCCTCCCACAGCTCTGCCAACCACGGCTCCGCCTCCGGAGTCTCCCGAGCCTCTCCCGGCTCCACCTCCTGAACCTCCCTCGGCTCCACCTCCTGAGCCTCCCTCGACTCCGCCTCCTGAGGTCCCAGAGCCTTCCTTGGTTCCGCCTCCCTTGGCTCCGCCTCCTGGATCTCTCTTGGCTCTGCCTCCCGGGCCTCCCGAGCCATCCTCGGCTCCGCCTTCCTCAGCTCCGCCTCCGGAGCCTCCAGAGGTCCCCTCAGCTCCGCCTCCTGAACTTCCAGAGCCTCCCTCAGCTCTGCCTCCTGAGCCTCCAGAGCCTGCCTCAACTTTGTCTCCAGAGCCCCTCTCAGCTCCGCCTCCAGGACCTGTCCCTGTCCGATGGCCTCCTCCCAGGCCCCCTGAACCAGCCCCTGATCTACGGCCATCTCCCAGACCACTTAAACCTGTCCCTGCCCGGTCGATACCTCCCTGGCCCTGCCCGGTCGATACCTCCTAAGCCTATACCTACCCTGTGGACGCCCCCCAGGCCACCTGACCCGGTTCCCTACACACACCCCCATATACTGCCTGCCCGCCTTTTTGGCCTCCCTGGTCTGCCTGCCCACCCTTTGTGCCCCCGTGGACTGCCTAATTGCCCCCTGTGACCCCGTGGACTGCCTAATTGCCCATTATGCCTCTATGGACTGCCTGATTCCCCCTTGTGCCTCCTTGGACTGTCCCTGTGCCCCTTGTGCCCCCTTTTGTCTGTCTGTTTTCCCCCTTTTCTAGCTCCTCTCTCCTTGAAAATTTGTTTATTTTTTCTATTTTCTTGTCTTAGGACCGTCTGGAATCCGGTCCTTTTGAGGGGGGATTCTGTCACGTTCACTGTTGTCTTGTGGTTTTGTACTGTTATTTTGAAGTTTAGTTTAGTTCCTGTTTTGGTTTTTGTAGTTTCTTTTCATGATTGGTGTTCCCCTGATTGCTTCTCCTTCCCTGATTGTTCCCCCCAGGTGTCCCTCATTCCCTTGTTTGTTCCTCTTGTATTTAAACCCTGGTTCTTTGTTCAGTCCTTGTCGATCATTGTTTGTATGTTGATAATGTTTTCTCCTGAATGTTCGTTCGTGGATTACCTTGCCCTTCGTGGATGTTCTTTCGTGTTTTTTTTTGTTTCATTTTCCCCTCGTGGACCTTTCATTTGTTCCTGTGTTTGTCTGATTATTGGTGCAATAAAAAAATGCATTTGGATCCGCATCTCCCATCTGCCTTCTCCTGACTTCCCTTTCATAACACATAGTAGTCACCACAGTGAGCTTTGTATTGGCCTTCAAAATTAAGAGTACAAAATTGTTGCTTAGAAAATATTTTTGGGACATCAAAGTGGTCTGGATTGAAGCAGGAATTGCACAGTGAAGTAAGTCTTAAATTCCAGTAAGCAAAACATGAAGACACAAAGATCAATCAAAGTACAGTTTTTAAAACCATCCTTGGATTCAAACTTTTTTGGAATTTTAGTCCAGAGAACGCACCACTGCTTCACACAATTGTCAAGTCTGTCTGTTGCCAAAGAGACATTCCAAGAAGTTTTAAATTGAAGCAGGAATTATGCAGTCAAGTACGGCCTACATTGCTGTAAGCACAACATGAAAACTAAATTTTAAAATCTATTTTTTGCTGGATTCAAACTCACAACCTTTTGAACAACAGCCAAATGCTTTAACAACTGGACAATTCAATTGACACATCTAAGCAATGCCAAAAAGACATTCCAAGCTGAGAGTATAAAACGATTTCTGTCAAAATGTTGTTATAGCCAAGTGGATTTGAATTCAAGAATTAATTATGCCTTCATGGTGGTAAACACAACAGGACAACTCAGAGATCAACAGAGGAAACATTTTTAAAACAATATTTTACTGGACCTGAATTCACAACCTTTTGTGCTAGTTATGTGCAAAAACAGACATTTTCCAAATTTGTTGACCTAGGTGGCGCTGTCTCCAAACTTTGCATGTAGGCTACCTCTCAGACCATGGTCCTAATAAAAAATACCATTGTTTCGATTTTCCACTTTGTTAACTTCATAATGGCTTAACTTTTAAACAAAGGCGTACATTTGTATATAATTTATGTGCGGCTCAGTCTGGAGATTTGTTTTAGTCATTGTTTGGGAAAATCGGACATGAGATCGATCGTGACCAACCAGTCGTGATGTTGGATTTGGGACACGACCATCTTGATAGTTAGCATCTTGAACGCCCTGACTGAGCGATTCAAGCCTCGAATATCTAAGATTGAACGCAACCCCCCACCCTTCTTGGGAACCAGGAAATATCTGCTGTAATAACCTGACTCTTTCTCTGGAAGGGGAACATGTTCTATGGTCCCTTTGACCAAGAGATTTTGCAGTTCTTTCCACAGTAGACATGCTTGCTCCGGTTTCACGGTAGTGGAAACCACGCCGTTGAAATGCGGAGGACAGCGAACGAATTTAATTCTGTTGTATTTTTCTACTGTTCTTAGGACCCACATAGAAATACCTGGCAGAAGTTTCCACACTGTCAGGTTCTCTGAGATGGGTAATAATTTCGAGTGTTCCATGTCCTGGACTAAGGCAGGAAGCAACGGTACACCCAACATTTCACTGGAAGCCTCTAACTCCCGAAACACCAGAGGCGGCGGGAATGGATAGGTTTCGTGGGGTATCGGGAGGGTCGAAGTGGATGATACACATGCCCTGTCCCGAGGGGGGCTACCCCCACAAGGCTGGGTGCAAGACCTTCAGGGTTTTTTCTTAGAAATGAGTGCCCTGAGGTCTTGCTTTGGGGGCTGCTGAGGGTGACGAGCCGGTCCCCAGTCTCTATGAGGGGGAGCACGACTCGCCATGCTTTGTTTCTGAGCCTCCGTTCTAGAAGGAGCGGGTGCGGCGAGGAAGGAATTGACCGAAGGCTTCCTCATGACTTTTCGCCTCCTGGAACCAGGTGATAACTACATTCATAGCATCATCAAATAAGTCAGAGGGCGAAACCGGGGCATCGAGAAGGATAACTTTGTCCTTGCCTCTGATGCCCGACAGGTTGAGCCATAAGTGTCTCTCCGTGCTGACTAAAGCAGATATAGACCGGCCAATGGCGCAGGCCATCAGCTTGGAGAAAGCCTCCCTCGTTGACCGTGGTGCCCGCACTCAGGTCCTTCAACAGATCAGCCTGGTACACCTGTAACTCTGCCATAGTGTGCAGGGCAGCACCAGCCTGACCTGCAGCCTGATAAGCCTTCCCCACAAGAATGGAGGTGGTCCTGCACGGCTTTGTGGGGAGAGGGGGTCTTTTTAATGATGATGCCGAGCCAGGCGAGAGATAACCCGCAAGTGTCTCTTCAGTCGGCAGCATCACCGAATACACCCGTGCCTCAGCACCCATGATAGTCGAATATACCGATGTCGAGGGCACATGGACAAGGGAAGTATAAGGGTTCCTCCATGAACGAGAGAGCTCGTCATGGAGGTCATCAAAGAAAGGAATGTACTGATGAGGCGTTCCATTCCCTTGGCCATCAGCCAGAAATCTGTCCTCCAATTTGGAGTGTTTGGGGGTCTCTTTTTCACGTGGCCAGTCTAATTGAAGTCTGGCCACCGCACAAGTAATTACCTTGAGTAATTCCTCCGATGATTTATTATCATCTGAGGAATGCTCGGAGCTGGGTAACTCGAAGTCCGCAGACTCAAGAGATTCATGGTTCCCCTCATGAACTGAGGAGGCGCCGGAGCACGCTTCAGGATCACGGGAAGGACAAGCTGGATCTGGGGAGAGAGCGAGTGATAGGGATGGACCGTCTCTCGTTCCTCAGCCAGATCCATATGAGAAAGATGTTTGGTAAGTTTATATTTATGTTCCACACAGTCGGGTGATCGGCAGAGTTGTGATCCACTTGTTGTTGCCATGCAGGATGCTGAACTTCTGTTGTGCCAAGAGGGTTCTTAAAGAGTGGAACAGGCAGCTGGGTCAGTTGAATCTTCACAGGGTCCTTTGCAGGCTGGCTGTGTCACAGAGGAGCCGTGTGGGACAGGCAATGTCTGCCATTGCAGAGCTCCTTTGTGGACTGCTGCTGGAGGGCCTGTAAAGGTCAGAGAAGGTCCCTCAATGCTAGGGCTCTTTTTCAGCATGAGTGCAGCAATATAGCAATAAAGCAATATAAAAGGTTTTGCTTGCAAAAGATTAACCGCAACTATCATGTAGCCTCTTTCCTCGTCAGGTCAGAAACTCAGGACGTGGTGTGTCTGCTAATGTCTCCTTCTCTGTTGAGTTGGAAATGCAGGACAAGGGTGTGTCAACCCGGGGGACATATGTATCCCTTTCTGATGAGGAGATTGAGATCTGGCGACTTTCAGATCCTGGAGTGTGATTGGACACCGGTGTCTGAAATAGCTACGGTGCTGCCCACCCTAGTGTGGATCTCATTTGCATATCATAAAGTACAGTGTTAAAACATTGTCTTAAACGTTTTACCCAAGCATTATTTTTTTACCAAACCTTTTTCAAATCATTAAAGGCATCGTCTGGAACAGATAGAGACCAAACACGATAAGAAACAGTTAAAACATTGTCCATGCATTCTTTTATCTGTTTATAGGTCTGTCCTGTGAACTGTTGTGTTAACAGTGAACAGCCATTAACATAAACTGTGCTTTGCATGAAATGGAGTGGATGTGTTGTAGTTTATATTAATTAAAGGCCTCCAAACTTAAGGACTTAAGATCTATGTGGCCTTCCATTGCTTTGCATCCGGGAGGTCCTGAAGGAATTTATGGCAGTTCTTGCCTACCTTAGAAATGAGTTGGTGGGGGCAGAATGTCCCACTTTTTGCCCTGTGAGAGGTGTCTGGTAGCTGTCTTAGCATCTTATCTGATGTAAATGAATGTTTGTTTTTGTTCATTCACCAAGGATCCAATCACAGTGTGGCACATCTTCTTCCACACCGGCAGTTAGAGAGGAACCCTACCATAAACTGGTCCCTGGGATGCCATCTTAACCGATGTTCACCACAAAAACTAAACTTGATATGCTTCATCAGGACAATAATCTGAGAGTACATGCAAAGTTTGGAGGCAGCGCCACCTATTAGGGATGGGCATTTTGGTAATTTTGTCTACTGGAGTGCTCGGAGGGGCACGCAGACATGCACAAATACAGTATGTACATATACTGTATGTCATAAGTCTTTGGCTGCTACATTGTGTATCGTTTCCAATGTCTATTCATTAACATAGGCTTTTATAATGTAGTCTGTTACAGACTACATTATAAGAGGACATAATCAAATTATAATGCATAACATTTTGTCATTATGTGAAGACTCACTGGTTAATTCAACAAAATAATGCTCAGAACGTGGGTCTCTGTTCTTCCTTCAGATTACCATAATAAGCTTAGTAAGTGCGCAACACTGTTTCTGAACCATGTTTCTCAAAACCGAGGTGTCATATGCCATATGATGCCATAATCATTGCGTTTTTAAAACGCAGTGTTAAGTTGAAAACAGTTTTGAAGACCCTGCAGCTGTTACATTCAGTTGTGCTCCATATAGATGTTTGAAAGAAAGATTTTGTCGTGTGTGTGTGTGTGTGTGTGTGTGTGCGTGCGTGTGTGTGTGTGTGTGTGTGTGTGTGTGTGTGCATGCTTCTCCAGAGTGTAGAATACCGTCTCTTCCCCGAACAGAAAGTCACACTGTGCTCTGTTGGAGTTTGTTGCTGTGGTGATTCAGGCTTCCTCCCATTTATCTTGGAATTTTAAACTTCATACTGGGAATACTGCAATTGAACACCACTTTATGTTGGACTTACAAATCTTTAGCTCTATTTCGCTGAGATGCAAGTGTGGCAAGCAAACATGTCGGCACCAAGGGAGATTTACAGTCAATGATAAACTTTCACTTTAATGAAATAGTATACATTAATGAGTCAAAGTTTAAACATTATTTGACAATAAAACCTGTTTAGCAAACGTGTGCAGAGACAGATGTTCAAAACTTAGTGGATTAAATTTTCTTTTTATTATCGTAAACCTGTAGAACAAACATTAGCATTGCAGCATAATTTATCAATTTGTTTGCTATGAGAGGTCACTTTTGACAATCAGGGTACCACTGAAAATTACAACATAATCAATCTCAAAATTAAACAATTGATTATTTTGATAAAATTGATACGTAGTGTATAGTTGTCAGGTAGTTGTCAAATGTATTTAAAATAATTTTCATTTTTGATCATTGTTTTATCGATTCATAATTTATGTAAATTCAAAGCAATTTACATTATAGCTTACGATCGGAAGATTTATTATCTCCATTAGTACCTAAAGTGAGATCAGAATTGGAAAAAAAGACTTTCGCATTTGTTGCTCCCTCGTTTGAATACTCTTCAGAAAACTTGAAGACAGCAGTGTTTGGTGCCTTTAAGTGATATTAGGAGACATGTTAAAGATTTTTTATTCTAGAACTTTGTCAGTGTCAGTGGGTTTATGTAGAGTTAGACTTACTACATTTGTTGCTGGGCTTTTCTCCAATCAAATTTTGATTTTAATTTTGTTGTAAATTTAGAATAATATGAAGTTGATTATGGTGACTATGATGATTGATTGTGATTACACTATGCTTGGTATGTGCTTTTGGTGACTGTCAGTGTTGAGGCTCTGTGGTGCAGTGGACTATGTAGTCAGATTTGGGGAGTTACGGAATACATGTAACTGGATAACATATTTAAAATACAAAATATTAGTAACTGTATTCCACTACAGTTTAAATATAATATTTCATTTAATATTTAGTCCTTTCAGATGGAAAACATTTATACATATAAATGATATGATTCAATGTGCATTTGAACAGCGGTGAAACACTTTCTTATGATGTGTTACATTCACTTATATAGTATCATAATTTGTCAACATCAGATCAACTTGCTCATAACACACAAAATACAGTCTTTGTCTCTACCTGGTGTCTTAATTTTAATCTCACTGGGATGAATTGAGATTAATCACAAAAATGTGTATGTGACAAAATGTGACAGGACAAAATCATCGGCATAATCATATGCTATATATTTAAATAAGTCATGTGGATTTTATGTTGATACTATATAAATTCTGATTTGAGTGATGATATTTCAGATCATTACCTAGGGCTGGGCGATAAAATGATCTCGTTTTACATTACCCCTCCCCGTTCTCGATAGTTATCATGATAAAAAATCCACGATATCAATGATAACCTTTTGAGTAATTTTCGATATTTTGCCCATGTTCTACATCTAGACATTCATATGTGTTTCGCTATAAACGCAAGAATTTCGGCTTTCTCAGACTGCATGAAGTTGCTAATATAGCTGCCTTTCTAATGTTTAGGCTAAATGCCAGTCACTGCGGTCGATTGATTCCATCTGGACTGCAAGAAATCATGGTGACGGCTGCGCCCTCTCATCATCTCTAGTGAACAGCATGACAAAACCCAGTGTTATGTACACCAGATGCGATCTTTCTATGCTGTATTCATTAATATTTTTCTCTAGCACTGAACACACTTAATGTATGCCCTGTCCCACTCTGCACGTTACGTCTTTTTCTCGCACGTGAGTGGACATGAGGCGTAGCATAAGTTAACTTATTACCAAATCACCTTTAGACCATAATGTTTTTCCTTCTAAATGTAGCTTTATTAATCAGCATGTTACGAGCCTTTAATAATAATCAAATAGATTTCTGTTCAAATTTTGTGAAAATTAAACAGATTTCATCATGTCTGGCGTTGATGACAAAGAAAGACAAAAAAATTACTAGTTGATAGCCTAGTCATTCTCACTTTAATGAAAATATAAAAAACATTCAGACTTTTACATTTTCTAAATTATTTCCCAGGGGATACTCATGAACCCCCTTACAGTATCATTCCTCAGTCACAAGGGCTTCTATTCCCCCGTACTTGGGCATTTGAATGCAAAGAAATATAAAAAAATATATAATTTGAAATGTAAAAATATCCCAAAAAATACTGGACTGTTTTCATAATGCTTAAAAATGTACAAATGGATCTTTTAACATTCATTAACTTGATTAATAAACTCTTTAAAATATTGTCATATTTTGGTAGAAGATACCTCAGACCCGATGTCACGACACAACACAGACACAGATGGGCAGTTGTACCCAGTAGCGGGAGCTTTATTGAAGATTGTAAATTCTCAGGTAAGACAACAGTAGTTGGATGATTTGGTAACTTAGCTTGTAGTGACTGAGTTCGGGTTTCCAGGAAGACTGCAGTCAGAGCACCACTTAGGAGAGCCGTAGAAGGAAGAAGAGCCCTTGGGGTGGATTGTGGAGAAGAAATTCTACAATTCAGATGAAGGTTCACATATACTGATAGACAGCAGGTAGTCCAAGTGTTCCTTGTGGAGACTAGACCAAGATTGAGTGGCGGGGTTAGTATTTATAGAAGGAATGTGATTGCGTGACAGATTAAGATCAGGTGTTAGTGATTAATAGTCCAGGGAGAGAGAACGGAGTGTGGAATGAGAGGGGGAGTCTGGTCTGGATGTGACATTACCCCTCCCCCACCACCCAAGGGGCAACTCCTGGTGTCCCAAAATCGATGAGGAGGGCAAGATGGAGCAGATGACGAGGAAGGATCCAGGGGATGATTATGAGGCCAAGGAGGTGTCACTGGGAGTGGGTTAGGAGGCCTGGGAGGCGGCCACAGAGCAGGGACAGGGTCAGGAGACTTAGGAGATGATTTGGTCGCAGGAGATTGAGACCTAGGGGGCAGAGCCATAGGAGGAACGGGGATTTCAAATTTAGGAGGTGCAGACCTAGGCAGAGTGGACTGAGTCATGGGAGGTGGAGTTTATGGAGAGGATGGCGTCTCAGGAGGTGAAGAACATGGAACTGCTGGAGGTGGAGTTTCTGGCGGTGAGGGTGGTGCCATAAGAGGCTTGAGGGGCAAAGCCATGGAAGGCGGAGCCGTGAGAGGCTTGAGGGGTGGAACTAGAGAACTTGGAGATCAGAGTGTAGCCAAAGGCTTGAAGGACCAGGGTGGAGCCAGAGGCTCGGAGGACCAAGGCAGTGTCAGCGGATGAAGGGCTAGGATACTGAATGGAACCAGTGGAGCAGAAGGGCTGGATGGAACCAGCAGAGGAGGAAGGCTAATAGGGGTGGATACAAGGGTAGGAACCAGCTCCAGATCTAACAGCTCAGCGAGTGATGGCTCTGGGACGGACGAGGCTTGCAAAGTAGTGAACATTGCAGTAAAAATCCGCCAAAGTCCGCAACGGGAGGGTGTAATCAGAGACAGGACTTTTCCCTTGGTGGAGATAATACAACTGCTCGTGAATCTGTGAGTCACCAATGGTGCGGCCAAACACCTTCTTCAAATGTGTGATGAATGTACTGTATGACTGGATAACAGGGCAATTTTGTTCCCATAAAGTCGTTGCCCATTGTAAAGCTTGTTAGACCAGAAAGCAAAGAGATGAGATACACCACATTAGCATGATCTGTTGTGAATCTGCTAGGCTGCATCTCCATTGAGAGTGAACATTGCAGTAAAAACCTGCTGCAGTCTGCTGGTGTTGCAATGGGACTGGGAACGTACATCGAAGAAGAAGATGCGAAAGTAGAGGACACTGCAGCTGCAGAGGTATCATTGTGGTCTTGCTGAGGAATTACTGGGACGTTCGCTGTGGCAGTGGCATTTAATGTCTGTTGCAGTTGATTCATCAGGGTTTCTATCATCTCCTTGAAGGTGCTTAGATCAGCTCCCGCTGGATCCATGGTTGCGGTCTTGTCTTCTGTCACAACACAGACACAGATGGAGAATGCATCTCCATAGTGAGTGAACATTGCAGTAAAAATCCGCTGCAGTCCTCCGCCGTGCCACAGAAGGGTGCTGGTGTCGCAAGGGACTGGTAACATGCAGTATATCGAAGAAGCAGATATGGAAGTAGCGTACGCCGTGGCTGCAGAGGTATCGTTCTGGTCTTGCTGAGGAATTACTGGGACGTTTGCTGTGGCAGTGGCAAATAATGTCTGTCAGTTGATTCATCAGAGTTTCTATCATCTCCCTGATGGTGCTTAGACCAGCTCCCGCTGAATCCATGGTTGCAGATCCATGGTTGCGGTCTTGTCTTCTGTCACGACACAACACAGACACAGATGAACAGTTGATCCCAGTAGCGGGAGCTTTATTAAAAATAGTACATTCTCAGGTAAGACAAAAGTAGTTGGATGATTTGGTAACTTAGCTTTTAGTGACTGAGTTCATGTTTCCAGGAAGACTGCAGACAGAGTGCCACTCAGGAGAGCCGTAGGAGGAAGAAGAACCCTTGGGGGGATCGGGGGTGTGAGTGATTAATAGACCGGGGAGAGAGAACGGAGAGTGGAATGAGAGGGGGAGTCCGGTGTGGATGTGACACCCTTCTGCTTTGGCTGTCTCTGGTCACAAAATATTGTGATAATATTCTTGGCCATATCGGCCAGCCCAATCATTGCCACCTCTCTTGAATGCTGTGTCAGCTAATGTCACTCAATCTATACCATGCTATTGTTCAGGTAGAACTATTCTTTTGACATATAAAGCAGTGGCCTCAATTCACCAAAAGCCACGGTATTGCAGGTTCCGATAACGTCATCAAATCTTACCACCTCACGTGATAGCATCAAATCAAGTCCCACATATTTTCATTCATTCCTGACCCTATCAATACGTTCTGCAGCAACCATCCTCAAATATCACACTAAAGCACCTCTATACACACCTTAACCTGTTGATACGCACCCTTTTTGAGCACAAACCATGAAAATGACATACCTGAACTTAAATGGTTGTATTTTCTGAACCCTTTGGAGTATGGACACAGTTGTAGTATAGTTTGAAATAATACACTTTGGGCTTTATTATCAGAATGAATATATGTTGTTATTTATTAATGTTGCTGAAGGTTATAGTAATGGAAATATTTTGTGCTGAACATTTTTTTATAATCTAAAAACAATACAATACCCAGAAATACAATGTTCTCAAAGCCACAAGTCTAAAGAAGTTACAATTTTGTTTTGTTTCAAATCTGAAGATGATCTAACAAAAACTGAGGCTTTTTTCTCTGAAAATCGCTGCTGGTATACAGAGTATAATTATGGCTCCGCCTTTCAATACGGCACAAAATTTGAACGCACTTCCTGACTATTATGAATAAAATATGCCACATTTTTTAAAATAGACTTAGGAGACAGCCTCATTTTGTTTACAGGATTCTAATATATAAGATCATATACAGTTTTACAACTTGAATGCTGCTCAGATTGCATAGTCTGTTGAAAAACCATGACAAAGGGTAATTCTTTCTGGTGAGATTGCATGTTTTTCCATTTCCATTATTTAAATGGAGAATATATAAAAATGTCTCAGATGTATCACTTTTATGGACAAAAAGTGCTATTGGATGTTTTTCAATGAACGCTTGACATGGACAATTGACCCAAGTGTGGCGTGCTGGATTCATCTGGCGATCGCGTTTTCATAACAAAGGTATGAAGTCCTGTTTTGATATTGCATGTTTTCATTTGTACTCCTGGCACAAATAACTAAATTGCTGTTTCTGGAGCATTGCTATTGTGAAACAAAGATCGGATATCAACGTTGAACACTTAGACCTTTGAAAAGATGTACAGTATGACTGGTTCAAAAACATAGTGCACACACTGAAGACATATGACAATTTCAAATGTAAGCATGAGTAGAAAAAACAACCAAAATGATGTTAAAAACAGCACTAGCCTTAAAATACAAACACATGTCTAAAGATGAATCGGCTCTGTTCATAACCCAGCATATTAAACAGTTGCTGTTAAAGCCAAGTCTTACCTTATGATGATCTTGATATCATTTTATTAGAAAGGTAATCATTTAATCAATTAAAGGGTAACATTAATGCCTTAAATTGGAAAAGTCAGTAACCAGCTCCTCCAAATTTAGAGACTTCACAACTGCAGTTTCAACAGCCATCAGCATCAGGTAATTTAGTATCATCAGTCAAGGTTGTCCGCATATAATACTTGACCCATTTCAACACTGAAAAAAATCTCTCATTTGATGCAGTGGAGATTGGCTATGTCACAGTAATCTTGAATAATTTTATCAACTCTGAAAATGCAACTGGTAATGTGGTCAGTTTTGCAAGGGCTGGCAAGATGCTTGTGTCATTCTCATCTTTCAGTTCAAAGTCTAGAAAGTTACTGACTTTTTTGATCTGGGTTTGAAGCAGTGTTTCGTCAATGTGCTTGTCATAAGTTTTGGCAAACTTAATCGCATTCATAAAATTGGGAGATGAACAATTAAATGCCTGGACAGCATCAATGAGTTCTTCGTTATATGTGAAGCGTCAATTAAACTCACAGGTAAAACAGTCAAGTACTTCAAAGTACATCCTTTTCTCGCGATCCTGTGGGCTGTCTGTTTGTCTTTGGCCACTGGTTGACCCTACTATAAAATCCGCTAATGCTCTGGACACATTTCTAATTCGAGCAGGTCATGAGGGTGGTGTGTCTAAAGACAGGCCCGCTTCTGTGGCAAATGCCTTTGCTTTGCTTAATGTGTTCTGCCACTCAGCATCTAACCTCAACATCTCCAGCTTTGTACTTTTAATAAGAGTTGCTGCTGTTGTGATAGCAATACCTACTTCTTGAAGTTGTTTGGACAATCCATTAGTCAAATGTAAGGCTTTCTCTAGAACATGCAGATGTACAACAAATGAAAATGTCTGCATCTTCGTTCTGATCTACTTCCACAGATCCCACTGAATTGTGCATAACAGTGGATGTAAACAGTGTGCAAAACTTCTTGCCGTATAATAGCCTGTTCACCATGCACGTTACCTCTCATAACACTTGCTCCATCAAAGCACTCCCCAATGCACACGTGGAGGTCTAAACCTTGACTTGACCTTCATTATGAACGAGACCAGAAATTGTGCACACAGTTCTTTCATGTGAAATGTCCCAATGGCATGTTCATTTACCAACCCATTATGGAAATATCGGAAAAAATATTGTGCTCCTTCCACTTCAGTGATTAATAATTTTTTAATTTTGTTTCTCCAATAACCCTAAACATATCATTTTGAGACTCTGGGGATGAATAGTGTCCATACCTGTGATACAATTTGGTTTTCAGATCTTTACCACTTGATGCAATAACATCCAAAATTTCAAGGACATTTCCCTTATTATCAGCACAACACTTCTCATTGTGGCCACGGAACGGAAGTCCCTGTTGCCCCAAAAATGATGTAACTTGTAATAAAGTTTTAACATGTGCTTTGTTTTCTTGTACCTCTGACAATCTGTTGGCATCAATTTGACTGGCAATCGAATCCTTACAGACACTGACCACAGCCCTGAGCTCAGACCATGCTAATTTTGTGTCTCTTGCTGTCATTGTGCTCCAGAAGATTCTTTTGCATATTTTTCCATCATCTGTATACACGGTCAATGAAAACACATTTCCCTTGTTTGTCTATAGCAACAGTTGAAACTCTGGTGAAATGGCGGCATGCAAAACAAAAAATTGTTATATAATATTCCTGTTACACGGAATATTCCACCCAGTCAAAGCTTTTTTATACACTGCCATTGAAACGTCCTCCGTTTTTAAAGGAGAACTGGGTTAGACAAGGCTGCACAGGGTCGTATGTTTTATTTGCACTGATGTCAACTCTTTGTTAGGATGTCACAATGTCATTAGGCCTGATAGTTGATTGGTGGGCAGCTGTTCCTCCATAGAGGATTTGAAGCTAGTGCTGACAGTCATCTCTTCTGGCCTGGGGTCGGGTATACCGGTGCCGTTGTCATTGCTTTCATCAAAGAGCCCAAAATTGCCACCACTGTTGCATGGTGATGTTGCACAGCAGTTGCTTGCTGTCTTTTTAATAAAGTATGCATTTAGTGATGCTTGTTTCCTTTTGAATTTTTAGATTCAGTTGTTAGCTAGGTAATTCTACATACTGTACATGTTCACCACACTTACATCTGGCACGTAATGGTGGGATAATAGCACTGTTTCTGCACTTGCGCGATGGCTGCTGGAAGCAGGTTCACAAAATCAGCCACACACTCACACGCACACATGTGGCATGTCTCCTATCTGAATTTGATTAATTTTCTTTTCTTTTTTATTAAACAATTAGAATGTATATTTGACACAAAATTATTTTTAACTTAATCCTGTAATGAAAATATATTACTTTAAATTGACTTGATGTTATGGCTAGTTATGGCTGCCACCATACCTTGCCACATGCAATTGACGCCCCTGATATAGAGTTCATCATGTATTTTACTGTGTGTGAAAGATTAGATTCATTGTTCTCCACAGGCTATTAAACTAAAACTGTCTTTAATATAAATAAATTAATTAATTAAACAAGAATTTACACTGACATTTTCCACATCAGAACATGCACTATTAACACAGGAGATATTTCACACAGATCAGAATGTAACAGTTTTAAAAAACATCTAAATATCTCAAAGCTAAGCGCATGGGGGTACAAAATAATGCGTTATTGTAAAGTGTCACAGTGGATCAATGATGCTTGTGAATAAGGACAACAAAAAAGACAACCTAAAACCTCAGAAGGAACCATTACACACATTAACAAAACTATTTTATCCATATATTTATAGAGCTTTATTACATTAGCAGATAAACAGACCAAATCCAGACACAGAGAGAGAGAGACCCTGCACAAGACCAGCATGTTCATGCTGCTTAATGCTGGTTTGGTACTGGTCTAGATGGTGGACCATCATAGCCTTCTTGATTTCAGTAATGCTAATGTTAGCCGTTTGCCAAGCGAATGACTTAGCACTCTAATGAGTACACAAAAATATATAGCACATATATTGGAAGAAATGGTGTTTTTTAAATTAAACGGTACTAATATTTCTATGAATAACATTTTGTGTTTCATGCAATATTAACTTCTTGATCATTTTGACGTGGGACCATGTGTCATATTTCTGTGTGTTCTAGAAACAAACAGTATAGCATATTGAAAATGTCTAGTGATTTAATGGTTGTCAGTGTGAAAGTTTCTTTACATTTTTACATTAGGTATCTTACAGTATCTGTCCAAAATCTGACCACAACTACTTATTGTTTTTTATTATATTACTATTTTCCAAATGTAAGAATAATTGTAAAATCATTAAAACTATGAAATAACAAAAATTGAATAATAGGAGATATGTCACTGTCACAGGGTTCAAGATGGGCAAGGAGGAGGTAAGAACTGGCAAAACAGTAAACATAACTTTAATTACTAATAATTAATAATAAAGTTAAACAACATAAACACACAGACACACACATAGTGGCTACCCAGATAGCAATAAGTCGGCGGGACGCTGGCGGTGCTCCGGCGGCAGTAGAAGTGGCAGAATGGCGATATCGCAAACACGTTTGACGGCGCACCGCTGGCGGCAGCCGCTTTTTAAAAGCGGCAGCCGCCTTCCTACCGCCTTCGTTCCGCGGCCGGCCGGCCTGCTGGCTATCCGCCGTTCCGCCGCCGTTATATCGAAGGCGGACCGTCGGAGGCAAACGCTTTTTCCGAGTGATCTGCCGCCGCTTTTTATATATATATAAAAAATAAAAAATACAAACATTATATACACACACACACACACACACTAAAGAACATGCAGGTTTCCAATTCAGTTTTGGTAAAAAAAAAAAATTATTTTTAAAAACACTATTGTAACACTTACAATAATTGTTAATAATATAAAGAGGTCAGCTCTGGGATGAAAAGAATTACCAGTAAACATAAGCAATGAGGATATTTGGTACCAAATAAAGTGCAGGATACCAAATAAATTGATGTATAACATCATATTTACAAGTCATTTCTAACAATAGGTTAAGTGGTAATAATTTAGAGTAAAGCTCTGGAGTAGAATATACCATTATAACTGCAATGCTGACCTGTGGCACAAGGATTTACAAGCTATATTTAACAATAGAATAACAGTTAAGCATTGTGACTGAATGAAGTAGAATTTTTGGTACTAGTTAATGTGCAATATCAAATATCAGGCATGAAATAGGATTTACAAACTATAATAGAATCGTTAAGCACTGACGGAATGAAATAAGCCAATACTAAAGTCACGGTAAGTAGAATATTTGATACCAGATAATGGGCAAATATCAAGTATTAGATGTATAATCTAGGATTTACAAGCTATATTTAAAAATAGAATAGTTAAGCACTGTAACAATGAAATAAGCATCAAATTGTATATGAAATAATTGAGATCTTTGGTATCAAGGAATGTGCAGGATAACAGGTATAATATACATTTTGACATTCAACTTACACATGACAACAAGTGGGAATAAATATAATTAACAGCAGAAAATCTGGCTGTAGAGAACACAGCCAATCAGAATGTCTGGAGAGGTTGGGGACTGCGTGGCGTAGTGGGCTAAGAATCACCGGTTTTCCCCGACCTCCAGAATGAGGCAGTGCAAATTGGCATATCTTCAGTGATTCCTCGTGCGCCTGTATAAAAGGACAAACCATCCCATATTCATCCAAGGAGCTGCCCTCAAAGCAGGGTCACGAGAAAAAAAAAAAGCAATTTTCACAGTGAACAGTGTGGATTGGGTGAGTGTAGTCTGACACTTTTAGAAGGCTTTTTTAGGGGTCTTGATGTTACTGACTGCAGGATAAAGAAAGGGTTCCAGTTGTCAGTGATGCTGGGGTGTCAGTAGTCAGCCTAGGTTTAAGGGGTCGGCTGTGGGTCCCTCTCAGCTGTGCGGCGCCTTTTTCCACCTTCATGTTTAGATGCTCCTTTCAGGTAACGCGTAACGTTAACCTGGATGGCCTCCATTAGTGGCATCCTGGGTTGCCGGGTTCTTCCGGATGGCTCCTGTAGAAAATAAAGATCTGTCATTCCATTTGAATGGCATAAGGTCATACACATCTACTTAAAAAAATATCCAACTTACTTTGAACAATGGTCTTCAGGAACATGTCTCTAAAACATGCTTTATCCCCTACACCAGTCCAGGTTGTATTGATGGAAAGGTGATTAGAGAAGATACTCTGAAGCATTCGCCACACGGTTGTCTTTAGGTCCCTCCCACATTTGATTGCCAAAAACCGAAGCTGAAAATACAAAAAAAACATGTTACAAATTACATTTCTCTGAAGCTTCTCATAAATTTAAAATGTGACAGGCTGTCGATTCAGACTGTAGAATATGCAGTGTACGATCTTAATTTTACTTTTTAGATTACCCTATGGCGTTATAAACGAAATCGGCACACTTACAAATCATTGCTGGAGCTCTTTATCCTGCCTCAAACTGTTGTCAAGCAACGCCAAATCTTCCTGGGTGTCAAGGGGGGAGTAACAGATCCCCTGGCAGGGATAACTCTCCAACAGACACATTGGCACTGAAATGTTGCAGCATAGCATTTTGTTGTCCATGCTACGCACAACATCACCAAACTCCAAGACGTCGCAGCATTAGGGTTTGATCTGCACCTACAGGGGTTCCCAGAATAAAAGAATAAAGTAGTCAGTCCTGGTCCTTCAACTACTAAACTATGACATTTATATCTAGGTCTACTACATGTACAGGTGGCCCCAGTGGGAATTAAACCAACAACCACAGGTGTTGTTTGCAAGTTGTACCTGATTGCCCAGTGCGAGCAAATGTCTTCAACATTGTCCCAACTTGCTTCACCTGCTCTTGAAGTGAGCCGCTGTCATCTGGGAAGTAACAATATATTGATTAGCAATACACTAAATATAATAGTAATATAATATAACCACAATTATCATACCAGTAACTTTCCCTGTAATTTCTATCCACAGTATGTTATGCATGGCATACAAGTTCATAATGAAGAACCCTTATGATAACATCAATTTAATTTTTTTCTTTGAAGCAGAATATTTGTTTGTAAAAGGGAGGAAAAAGAAAATAATGAAATATTGGTATACAGATTTTGGTTGATATATCATACTGTACAGTGAAATTTGCTATTGTTGTATCCCTATTCACCTGAAGGACTGGATAGATCAGGCAAATCTCCAGTCAGGCCTTTGTAGAGTGTGTGCTCCTGCATATCCACAGGTATTTTAATTCAAACATGCAACATATTGTAATAAATCTACAATATTCAGCCTTTACCTTACACCCTCGGTTGTTGCGCTACACTTTTATTATATTAAATACTTATTTATATAGCTTGCTCACTGTATAATCATGATAGCCTAATACTTATAACACAAGATTGCATCTTAAACGAATGACTGAGTTGAAAACTTGAATAAGAACGCATTTTACACAGAGGGGACCAGTTAGGGAAACTTACCTGCCTACAATAACTGTTTTCATTTGATTTGAGTTACATTAAACATGAATAACCTTAGCCGAGTCCCCAGGAACACCGGGCTATTAAAGTAACAAGCCTGTAACTGTGGTCTTATCAATTCTAGCTTCACCATACACTCAAACTGTGAGGTTTATCTGTTTTCCTCGTGGACCTGTAGCACAATGCCCTGACAGTGACTTCACCTGTGCCCTGATCTTAATTAGAAACTGAGAGGAGAGCAAGTTAATATAATTTATATTACAATTATCACAAAAATTAACAAACAGTCTGCTTTAAAACTAAGAAAAACAAGCTTCTATACTAACCTTACATAAAAAATGAACACGTGGCTGAACTAGCTTAGCCGCTATCTGCCAGCACACCACATTAGATTAAAATACTTACCCTTGTAGTTGTGCAGATAACTCGATATGTAGAGTTTAAAGCCCTTGTCCCTCTTGCTTGTCGGAGCAGGGGACCAGGCATCAACAATGCGATGAACATCGCTGATGCGTATTTTCAGAAGATTCTGGAGACATCGAGTAAAAACAGACATTTTGGGTGACGCTAAGTAAACCGGAAACAGATATGGCGACAGCGGAACTTCACAGTTCAGTCTTTGTAATGTGTTTTAGCAATACATTTTTAACATTTATAATGCGTTTAGATTTTTTTTTTTATTGCCTTTACAGGGACTTTAACACTTTCTTAAACATTTGTACAGGTCATAATTGCAAAACCTGTAAAAGGTAAAATTAAAAAAAAAAAAAAAAATCGAGGTTGGAAAAAATGTAGACATAAACGAAATTTCTGCGCAACTGTGAAACCAGAGGATAATTTCGCTTTTCATTGAGTTTATCCTTCACGTCAAAACAGGGAGTTTCATGTTTATGACAGATATCACCATGGTTGCAAATTAATAAAAAAATTAAAGTATACCCGAGATTTTGGCCATGTTGCAGATGTCTTTCACTGTTCACTGATAGTCAGGCATTCGTGAAAAGTCTAACTTCATCAATTTATTCTGCTAAATTGTTCATACCATGAATTAAATATCTATTTTAAAACCTAATCAGAATCATAAAGATATTTATTGCCAAGTAAGTTTTACAAAAGGAATTCTTTTTGGTTTATTGGTGCATGTCTCAAATGCGCAGCAATCAAAGAAATGTAAACAATTTTCAAGTGCATAAAATAATTCAATATATTTTACATATATTACTGTATAATCGCTTCAGAGTTTCAAGTAATTTAAATGTCATTTCCTAAACCTTATCTTATCATGGAATCAAGAGTCAAGACTTTGTTATAAACCCTAATGGCTTTGGAGCAAAAAATAATAATAGCCAACATGGCTGGTCGATTTTGAGAGTAGAAATCCTTGTATTTCAAAGCGGCTTGCCGCCCGCGGTCGATCAGCCCGAGGCAACCGCCAGAGAAAATGAAGCGGTCGGCCCGCCGTCTGATCGCCGGCGGCATCTCGCAAGAAATGGGAGTGACGAAGTCGGCGGCAAACGTTTCATCCCGGCCAGTGGGACGCACCTATAGCCGGCAGCTTAGGGACGGCGGCAAAAAGAAGCCGTGCGGATATTTTTTGCTATCTGGGTATGTGTGTGTCTCTCTCTCTCAAACTGGCATCTCCGGCTCGTCTTTATCCCCATTCTGGCTGATTAGGACAATTCAGCACCGGATGTGCGTCCTGACGTCCTGACCACACCCTCCTCCTCGTCACACTCCTTCGCTGCCTGATTCAGGCCAGGGAAACCTCTGGCTTGACGTACTCCCTTCCTTTCCTGGAGGGGAGGTGTAGCCCTTCCGGATGACCTTCTGCTGCCAGGTGTTCCTCGTCTCTCTGGAACCCTGGGAGAGATGAGGCAAGGGAGAGGGGAGAGGGAAAGAGTGAGGGGGAGAGACAGAGAAAGAGAGAGGAGAAAGAGAAAACCTCACTCGCCAGTCCCCGAACACGCCTGGTCCTCAGCCACTCCTCCGCCCCTTGGTGGATGACAGCTGCTCCTCCCTTGGCGGACAGCAGCGAGTCCTCCGGTGGACGGTAGTGGCTCCTCTGCTTCCTGGAGGAGAGCAGCGGAGAGGATTCCATAACATCACTTCTTCCCAGATTTCAGCACCAATGTAACAGAGTTCAAGATGGGCAAGGACGAGTCGGGAACCGGCAGAAAATTAAACATAACTTTCATGACATAAATAAAGTTAAACAACTGTAGTAACCTGGAGTTAAGTGCCTTGCTCAAGGACACAATGGTGGTGGCTGTGGGGATTGAACCAGCGACCTTCTGATTAACAGTTATGCGCTTTAGCCCACTACGCCACCACCACTCAGATAGATGGGGATGAACTGCCGGCAGACAGGTCATCCCAGGCAGACAGGTGGAAGGCATGTCCCTCCCCAGGGAAAGGGGGGTATGTCATGCCGGGGGCTCCCCAGCCTAAGAGACCGAGGGAGGAATGTGACAAGGCGGAGGGTGGGGCAGGGTCATGATTCTGCACACCCGGCCCCTAATCAGGCTAATCAAGCCTCAGAGATGGATAAAGGCAGACTGGAAGCTGCAGAGCGAGAGAGAGAGAGATTTACGGACAGCTGTCTGACACCTTAGTGTGTTTGTATTAAACTAAGTTTTATATGAAACAATTTTTTATATTGTCAATCCGGTTCTCGCCTCCTCCTTTCCATTAATCCCTTTACAAATGTTGAAAACAGAGCAATCACAGACAGAACAGTCTGTTAACTCAACTCAACTCAACGCAACTCAATATAAGGCCCGTAATAATTTCTAAGGGATAAATACACAATCACACACATACACAGGGAAAAGTTATTTTATAAATCACATCTTTATTCAGTCTGTTATGATTGTTTATGTTCATGCAGTACTCCTGTTGTTATTTCACAGATCTCCACGTAACAGGGAAGTGGAGCGAAAGTTAGACTTAGAATTGTTCTGAACTGGCTAGTAAGAGGCCAACATTAATATATGGCAATAAGAATAATTTTAGACTCCTTTGGTGACTACGCTGTCTGGTGCGATGTATCAGAGATAGAAACCATTTCAAAAATGTGTCGTGGCTGGTTAAGACAAAAACATTGAAAAGATATCTTTTATCGTGTTGCGGCATCACGTCTGGTTAGGATACGGTGTAAGGCAGCAGAATCTTGCTGCCTATGTTTTGGAACAGCCTTTGTGTCATTAGAATTTATGCAATGCCTAAAAATACAGTCTAGTTGGGCAGTGCACTAGGGTTCGGAAGAGAGCAAAGGTGTGTGAGGCTGAAATTTCCAGTCGCAGTGAGTCAGAGAGAGAGAGAACAGAAAAAATAGCTCATATGAATAGGGGAGGGATGGAGAGATCAACAAAGAGGTAATAAGTGTGTCAGTGGAGAGTTTTAGCTGGAACCGATACAAAACATTTCAGAAAGTGAACATGTATGTGCGTGTGTGTGCAGGTGGGTGTCCCCTCTTGACCTTAAAGTAATTCTATTCTGTCCCACTAAATGTCATCGTACTGATGGGGGTCAGCTGGGCATTACGAGCAAAGGACAGAGTGTGTGTGTCTTTGTGGAGTGAACAATCTAATATAGTTGATTATTCAGAATGTATCTGCTGGCAAACAAGAAGTTAATGTCTGCCCATAAATCGGCGCTATTTTATTCCACACAGCTCAATCAAACACAGCTTTCAGGGGATATTGAAAGGCAGTGTGTAAGTGTGTGTGTGTGTGCTGGGTGCCAGTGTTCACATCAGCTCTGTTCTGAATCCTCCTTTTCGAAAATCTCGAGTTCGTGGAAAATTTGTGGCAAATTGTCCATTGTTGCCAAGGGTTTGCCATAGGTTCACCACTACCAGTGAAGAGCTGCAAAATTCAAATCAAATGCTAATTTATATGTGAAAATAACGAGTGGCAAATTTGCTACAAATTGAAAATTGCAAGTTTGTGGCTAGTTTAGATTTTTTTGTAAGGGCTACCCTGCTGGAAACACCCAGCTTAAACCAGCTTAAAGTGGTTTGCTGGTTTTAGCTGGTTTAGCTATGCCCAAGTGGTCAGAGGAGACCAGGTAAGAACAGTTTTTTTTTATTTTTTATTTTTTATTGGGTAGTAAGTTGCCTTGCTACCTAAATGGGCAGCTGCATGTTTAGGTAGCATGGTGACTGAAACAAAAGCTCTTTATTGAGTGATTTGGAACATTCTTCATAGTTTTGCGAGGCAGCTGCTGCAATCTAGAGACTGATGAAACATGATTAATAATTCTAATGCCATGGACTCTGTAATTGCAGCAATGTATTTATTGTTTTTCACTTTCCGGAGAATAGAACTTATTCGAGCAAACTATTTACCTTTAGCCTTTGAAACAAAAATGTAGGTCTAGTTTAAAATGGAAGATAGCATTCATGCAATGACTCCCTAGTCATTTATTTATGTTCTTTGTTTGAAATCAGAGGCTGTCGAAGTATTTGGGTTATTGTTGTTGTTGTAATTATTATTGTAATATAAACATTTTCCCATTTTTTCCATAATATTTTCTCTTTTTTTATAATATAAAGATGAATTTAATTTTTTTATAAATTAAAAAAAAATTTCTGCATATCGATTATCGGATAATTGATATCGTATCGGTTTAAATAATCAATATCAGTCTATCTCTTCTGCATATGTACTGAGTCTAACTGGAAATGGGTCTTCGGCAGATGACTTCACTACTGACATTCCACAAAGCTGATGTTTCAAAACTATCAGCAATTGTTTGGTGTCAATAGCATACAGGAGTCCTGATAGACCACACTCTTGCCGTATACCCCTGCCAATTGAAAATGGCCTAGTAAGACAACCATTTATTTTCAATAAACTATATACAGTATGTCTGTGTATAGAAACTTGATTTAGGAGGTAAATAAAGGACCAAAGCAAAAAGCATCAAAAACATTTAAACAGAAAAAAAAAATATCAACTCTCTTGAAGGCTTTTTTCTGGTCCATAGAACAAATCCTACATCAAGCTTATTAATTATGGCAAGAGGTATTAGATCTAAAATTATAAAAAGATTGTCAAATATTGTATGGATTGGGATGTAATATGACAGGTCTTCATGAATAACTGTAGATACACAACGTTTGAGTCTATTCATAAGAGCTTTGGATAGTATCTTATAGTCCAATCCGAGCACTGATACAGGCCACCAGTTTCTAATATTCCCAAGGTCACCTTATTTAGGCAACAGCGTAACAGCTCTTCGTAGGCTGTGTGGTAGTATGCCCTTATCTAAACACTCCAGAAAAGCTAAAAACTATTCCTCTCCAATCACTGGCAAAACCAGTTTAGAAATTCTGCAGTTATCCTATCCAATACTGGGGCTTTGCCAAGGAACAGTTCCTTAACAGCCACAGTCAGCTCACCAATTTGCAATGGTTTTTCAAGACTAGGTAAGTCATTAAGTAGTGTATCAGTTATTTCATGTTCACACTGTTCAGCTATATAAAGTTCTTCATAGAATGACAGTGCATATGAAATAATACCATGTCTGTAACTTTTCCCCCTTCAGGAAGTTTTAAATTACTTTTTTTTTTAAATGAATTTTCTTGTTAATATTATTTATTTCCATATTGAAAAAATGCGAAGTAGGAGCATCCATGTTATTCAATGATGTGAATCTCACACAAATAAGTGTTTCCTGGCCCCTTTCTTCCAAGAAATTCTGTAGAAGCAGCTTTTTCCACTCTAGGACATCAGGAAAGCACATGTCATCCCCTTCAAAGCTGAGAAAATAGTAAAAGAATGCACAAATTTGTGGTCCTGCAAAAGCCTGCTATTATAGAACCAGGACATGTTAAGGTGTGCTCTGTGTGATAGTGACACTAACAGATATAAAATTATGAACTGACAATTATTTTGACATTTTGACAATTATTTGGAATGATGCAACTATTAGAAAATGTATCTCTAGTACCAATCTGTACTTAAAACCTATACAACCTGGCTCCGATATCATATTGGAATTTACTGTAAACCATGCATATTGTCTGTTGTTAGGCTACCTTTCCCTCCAGACATCCACCATGTCATGATAAGTTATCAAAGTTCTAAGTGTGTCTGCAGACTTACAATGGGATTCTTCATGATTCCATTCTAGTGTATGTATTGTATAATTAAAATCCC
Organism: Xyrauchen texanus; assembly: GCF_025860055.1. NCBI lineage: Eukaryota > Metazoa > Chordata > Actinopteri > Cypriniformes > Catostomidae > Xyrauchen > Xyrauchen texanus. Next base: position 36,560,199 of record NC_068296.1, read on the forward strand.
CAGCCAAAACAACAATACTTTCACAGGGACCATTTGTAATAGCTGTATGGAGTTCTTCAAAGAAAGAAATACGTTTTCACACAAGATTGGGAGCATACACGTTGAAAAGGGTAAAATTAGACCCTGAAGTGTCACGTCAACACATTGCATTCTGCCTGGCATCAGATATACAATGTTAACTGCCTGTTCTCCATACTCTGGTCCAAAAAGAATAGCAACTCCTGCACTAATATTTTATCAATGGCTTAAAATGGCCTGCCCCTTCCATTCATTCAGCCATTGTGCCTGGTTGCTAAAATCTGTATGAGTTTCTGATTAAAAAACAAAAACACTACACTAATTCTCTTTATAGAGATAAAGTCAAAGAGAGCAATCCTTTAACAACATCACGGCACCCATTAATATTTAACAAACCAAAATTCAAGGGAGCTATGGCAATTACCAGAAAAGAAAAACAGTAGAAATGTAAAAATCTTACTCTGTTCAAGCAAACCATACTAATTTTATACCACGTATACCATCCAATAAATTTCTAACATTACTTAGAATCTTCTTTAAACTATAATGTTTTGGTCTGAAAACCTTTTCAAAGGAAGCCTTTCTCATCATGACAATACAAGACAGATTTGGGAAAAATTACTATGTACAAAGTCCTTTGGTGCTGGTCAAGAAACATTACGAAAAGTCTTACCTCCGTAAACCTGCTCCATCTGCGTGTTTAAAACCATCCCTTCTCCTAACAGGCAACCCTCAATGTCATCAAAAACATGATCAGATTCCTCCGTCTGTAGTTTTAAATCCAAGAGTTCTTAGTACACTTTGTCCTCTGAACTTTGACTAAGTTCATCATGACACATCTTAATTTCAGTTGCAGCAAACCGTGTTTGTACTATATCAATGGCAGCTCCACGCACAATCTTTCTATTCTCTGGCCCAGGTTTAACTCTGTCAGTGGGATTTTAAGCATTTCACTCGGGCACGCTGTCTCTTCAGCTGTCTCCACAAAACCATCATTTACATTTTCCATCATTGATCACTCTTTATTTGGAATGGATTCTACCTTTACATGTGGGAGCTGTGATAGTTCAGCACACGCTTTTAATTCCTCACCACTCGTCTCTGCCCTCAGTGTCCTGCACATTTTCAGTTCCAACCGCCTCAGTGGCATTCATTTCCCATTTATTTGGACATGTGTTTCAAATGTGTCCATAACAGCCTCAAACAAAACATCCCATTGACTCTAAATAATAGTGTAATCCTTACCTTCGATGTTCAACTTCACAGACTGTTTCAAAAGATCACAAGACAATCTGTCTTTAGATGCCTATTCACTTGCACTGTTGAGGGATTCTGTGGAAGTTCTGAAGGCCTGACGGGGTGGAGCTCAGGCTTACACATTGCTTCGGCTAAGGAGCATGGCTTCGGGCATGCGGTTTGTGACACAGTTGTCACACTTTGCTTGTAAGCATCAATGAATAAATTCTGATTAGATAAACTTTTTGTTATTCTCTATTTGATTGTAGAATAATTAAGAGTGGGAAGTGATTAAAAATACAGAAAAAAGGTGCTTGAGAATGAAAGGGTGAATTTTTTGTATTTATTTGGGATGTTAGGCCAGCAGAGAAGGCTTTGCTGGCCCTGAGAAATTGCCATGGAATTATGCATACATTACATTTTTTGCTGTGGTGTTCTGGAGTTGTTGGTTAGCTTCCTGGATCAATACTTGAGATTGCATTGTGGACATTAGGGGTGCGCAGTCAAGCCATTATTAGTATTCGGATATAACCGAATGTGGGTGGGGCTTAAACCAACAAAGAAGAAGTGCAATACTTAATTTATTTCACATTCTGTCACTCTTCTCACCAACCTGTCTTATGTAAATATGTGTTAGATTAGATTTATGTTTAGAATAGCAATAAAGTTTGTCTGTATTTAAAGATGAATGACTGTGGTATATTCTGATAAATAATCTCATCCCTGTTTTTAAAAGATTTAGCTTCAAAGCTGTACCTAAATACGTGTGATATTATTTTCAATAAGCCGTGAGAATAATATCACTCCAATAAGTGAATTAATCATAATTCACTTATTAAAGCTAATTCCTCACTGTAGAAATTTTGAGCGGATACAACAATACATTGTATTACAATATTGGTGGTGGAGAATAATCTAGTTATTTGTCATTTATCTAATTTATAATAGTTGTTGAACACGACTTATTCCATTATACATTTCTTTACCTAATAATGTACAACAAGGACAGTTTAATTTAGTTCATAGCTCACATATTTCGAGACCCTAAATTCCCTTCTAAATTTAGCATACCAAATACCCTTACATACAGTGCATCTGCTTCACTTTTTCCATATTTAGTTATGTTACAGCCTTATTCTAAAATGGATTAAATGAATTATTTTCCTCAAAATACTACAAACAATACCCCATAATGACAATGTGAAAGAAGTTTGTTTGAAATCTTTGCAAATTTACTAAAAATTAAAAAATATATTTTTTTAAAAATCACATGTACATAAGTATTCACAGTTTGCCAAAAGGCACCTGAAGGACTCTCAGACCATGAGAGTCCTTCATGGAAACAAAATTCTCAGGTCTGATGAAACAAAGAACTCTTTGGCCTGAATGGCAAGCATCATGTCTGGAGGAAGCCTCATCACCTGGCCAATACAATCCCTACAGTGAAGCATGGTGGTGGCAGCATCATGCTTTGGTTATGTTTTTCAGCAGCAGGAACTGGGAGACTAGTCTGGTCGAGGGAAAGATGAATGCAGCAATGTACAGAGACATACTTGGTGAAAACCTGCTCCAGAGCGCTCTGGACCTCAGACTGGGGCGAAGGTTCATCTTCCATCAGGACAACGACCCTAAGCACACAGCCAAGATAACAAAGTAGTGGCTACGGGACAACTCTGTGAATGTCCTTGAGTGGCCCAGCCAGAGCCCAGACTTGAACCTGATTGAACATCTCTGGAGAGATCTGAAAATGGCTGTGCACCGACACACCCCATCCAACCTGATGGAGTTTGAGAGGTCCTGCAAAGAATGGGAGAAACTGCCCAAAAATAGGTGTGCCAAGCTTGTAGCATCGTACAAAAAAGACTTGAGGCTGTAATTGGTGCCAAAGGTGCTTCAACAAAGTATTGCGCAAAGGCTGTGAATACTTATGTATATGTGATTTTTTTATTTTTAATAAATTTGCAAAGATTTCAAACAAACTTCTTTTACATTGTCATTATGGGGTATTGTTTGTAGTATTTTGAGGAAAATAATGAATTTAATCAATTTTGGAATAAGGCTGTAACATAACAAAATGTGGAAAAAGTGAAGCGCTGTGAATACTTTCTGGATGGACTATATTGGTATTAGAAGACAGGCATGTTAACGGATCCCGTCTGAATTCATCAGTACCAAATATCCTACATGTAACAATGTAGCTGGCGATGGCAATGGCAATGGCAATGACGATGATATGAAGAACCCAAGTGCAGTTTAATAATCAAAGTGAAAACCAAAAAACCTAACTATAAACATGACTAAAACATAACATAAATTTGAAACTTAAACATGAACATGGTAGGCAAGGCTTAAACTTGACATGAACTTGAACAGTGCTACACAAACTAACATCAATACTCGACAAGAGACAATGGCAAACATGAAGGCTTAATTACATGGACATGGGGAAACATTAACCAATGATCAAACAGAACTCTAAACAAGATAACAAGACAATAAACTAAAACCTGTGACAAACTAGAACTGATAACAAAGTAATCAAACAATGAACCAATGAAAACAAGATACATGAACATGGAGGGAAACAGGAAGGTCACATGACAAGGAAACAGGAACTCTAGACTTGACTCTAAACTTGACTCGACTCTAGACTTGACTCGACTTTATACGACTTGACTTGACTCTAGACTTGACTTGAATCTAGACGACTTTAGTCTTGACTTGACTTGACTTACTTGAATCTAGACTCGACTCTTGACTCGACATCCAAACAACATACATTAACAATAACTGATACAATGGAAACATGAGACTTAAATACATGGACATGGGAAACATAAACCAATTAACAAACAGAACTCTAAACAAGATAACAAGACAATGAGCCTAAAGCAATGACAAGATAGAACCAATAACATGACTATGAACAATGGGAAAGGATGATCACATGACATGGAACTACTTTTCAAAATAAAAGACATTAACACAAAACATGAACAAAACACATCTAGACTTAATATCTGGATAGTTGTGTTTGTGAGTTAAAAAAATATTTGTAAATATGTTTTTTATTTGAAAATCTCAATTTATTTGTGAACCAACTTTCAATTTGTGGATCTCTATCCATTTTTATGTTAATATGCAACAATTCCATCTCCATATGTTTTGAATGCTTAATACGGTTACGTTCACACACATAACTCACAGTGTGACAACCATATTTGATTCAACCTCTGAGGAGACTGTCTCTTTCAGCAATAATGAAGGTATGTTAACATTTCTGATGATTAAGCCAATAGTTCTTTCCAATGAAAATTCTGTCATTATATACTAATTTTATGTAGTTTCTAATCAATACATGACTTTAATTTCTTCTGTGGAACACAACATTTTATTTTTTTATTCATTGCCACCTATATCCTAGCTGCTCTTTTATATATGACAATAGAGACATGCTGGGGCTGTTAATCCCCAAAACAGCAAGCACCATAATGCAAAAAAATAAATAAATACAAAATTGTGCTTTGTCGCTGTCATGTTTCATGACAAAATGACATTGATGCTAAAGGGATAGTTCACCTAAAAATTGTAATTCTCTCATTATCTACTCATTCTCATGCCATCCCAGATGTTATGACTTCCTTTCTTCAGCTGAACACAAAAGAAGATTTTTTGAAGAATATTTCAGCTCTGTAGGTGGTTACAATACAAGTGAATTGGGACCAGATCTTTAAAGTTCAAAAAGCATATAAAAGCAGTAGTTAAAGACTCCAGTAGTTAAATCCATATCTTCAGAAGAAATATGATAGGTGTGGGTGAGAAAGAAATCAATAGTTACAACCTTTGACCAGCTCCGGCTAGTAGGTGGCGAAATGAACAAAAACTGGGAATAGCCAAAAAACAAAAGAAGAATGTGGAAGTGAAAGTGGAGATTTATTGTAAAGCTAAATTCTTAAATATCAATCTGTTTCTCACCCACACCTATTTAATTTTTTCAGAACACATAGATTTAACCACTAGAGTCATATGGATTACTTGTATGCTGCAGTTTTGTGCTTTTTTAGCTTTGAAGTTTTGGACCCTTCCATTGTATGGCGCAACAGAGCTGTGATATTCTTCTAAAAATCTTAATTTGTGTTCTGCATAAGAAAGTACACAGCTTGGATGGCATGAGGGTGAGGAAATGATGAAAGTTAATGCATTTTAATGTATTTTATTTAAAGCAAATAAAGGTATAGCAATATGTTCTTTCTATCTTCTGCAAACTCGGATGACAGCAGTGCTGCAGACACCCACAGAAGCACTGGTAAGATTAAGAATTGAACCTCTTATCCAACTATTCAACTAATTTTTATTCAAAAAGTTATTTGCACAAATATTAAGCACATGCAGGTTTGGTAATGAAGAATCTTCTGTACGTTGTATCTCATTTCTAAAACAGTGTCCAAACAGTAACTGGTAAGCATGTACAGTATTTTTATTTTTTTTAAATCATAGGCTTTGTAATTAAAATATTGACTTGTAATTCAATCATTTTAAGGCAAAAAACACACAAACATCTGGTACATGGAACAATTTGATTAAATAATATACATACTGTATAATAATTAATTTGAATGTTTATATGTTATGTATTTTCTTTGTATGTATTTTACAGAAGAGGGAGATTCAAGAAGCCTCAAGCCAAGTGCAAGACATGCAAATAAGTAAAACTGGCATTTGATTAAATATAAAAATAACAAGTTACTTTAGAGCTTAACATATGAAAGGCAATCCTGTTTTATAGGGCTAGTTAACTTACAAATGAACATTTTAATAATTTTGTAAATATTGTTAGAATTGAAACAGCTATACACTTATATAAACATTAAAGGAGTTGTTCACCCAAAAACAATAATTCTCTCATAATTTACTGACCCTTCACCCTTGTGCCATCTCAAACTCATATGACTTTCTTTTCCAGAGCACAAACAAAGATTGGAAATATGATGTGTGTTTGTCCAAACGATGCAAGAAAATAGGGTCCATAACTTGGATAAACTCCAAAATGGACAATAAAGCAGCCTAAAGGTCATTTATACAACTCTGGTTGTTTAATTCATGTTTTCTGATGTGATATGAAGGGTGTGGGTGAGAAAATTATCATCTGATGTCTTTTTGGTGCATTCATGAGATGCTTGATTACACTTATTTGCACTTCACACATGCATAAAGTGCTATAAAATGCTACTCTCATGAAAGAGACAGCAGATTTTGGTCTGTTCTCACCCAAAAATTATTGTATTGCTTCAGAAGACATGGATTAAACCACCAGAGTTGTATTGATTACCTTTATCTTCTGCCTCTATGTCTTTAGGACCCAATTGTCTTGCATTGCATGGAAAACACACATTAAATCTCCTTCAAATGATCTCAGTTCTACAGAATACATTTTGAGATTAAATTAGGGTAAGTAATTGATGAGGACTTGTATTTATGGCTGAAATATCCTAAGGGAGTACTTAGAAGTACCTCATTTCATTATACTTAAGCTGGCAGTAATGGCACATTCAAACATCCTAAAAAAAACAAACAGTGAAGCACAATTGTGTGTGTATGTGTTTAAACTAGGTTGTGTAAAAAGGGAGACAATGGACCAACTCCGGCCAATGGTCAATCACCTTGGGCAGGAATTTATGGATTTTTCAAGAGAGTCTGAAGCCCTTATGCAAATGGAACGGGAGAGTGATGAAAAAGAGTGGCAAACTCAGATCATGCAGATGAAAACTTTAGTCCAGACACTGCAGACAAACAGGCCAAACACATTCAGTACATCTCACATCCCACTTCAACTATTCAAACTCTCCTCCTTTCACTGATCCTGTTATCACAACCTTTCTCTCATACACTGATCCTGGCTGTTCGAACCCTCGTTCATTCATAGATTCTCACACTTCTACCCCTTTTCCCATTACCATTCCTCCCAGTCATTCTCACACCTCAATTACGTATACTGATGTTTGCGGTTCAACCGGCGATGATTGTTACATGGATCAGTTGGGCGAAAGGCAGTAAAACCAATAAGATGTCTAGTTCTGCCCTAATTACTTTTTGCAGCTAAAATGAAATGTGATTGTTTGGGAGAATTTTAATGCAACATTTACTGGTTAAGATTTCAGGATTCTTACAGAAATTGTTTTGCATATTTATTTATTGTGGTGTTGTATTTAAACATATTTTATGTTTTAATTTTTCATGTTACAATATACAGTATATTGTTTCAAAATGTTTAGGTTGAATGTCAACCTGTGTGCAATTTAAGTTATTCTGGTGTAACGTAAATATTTACCTTTATGACTAGCTTTCCATGGCTGTTAGTCCCTTATATTTACCTAAAATCTACTTTTGTGTTTCGTGGAAATGAAAGCAAGCAAGCAATACAGGTGAGTAAATGATGACAGAATTTTCATTTTTGGTTCAAGTAACCGGTTATGACCACATGGTTGATGAAACGTATTTTCAATTATGTTGGGAATTGCTTTTGATTAACTTTAACTTAATGTTGATCAACGTAAACTATAACCCTGCTTGTGAATGAAAACTATATACACAATTTGAAAGGATTGTTTAAATATTAATTCTACATGTTTAAGAGTTCTTTTAAAGAGCTCAAGTGGTTTAAAAAAAAAACTTTCAGCACTGACCTGAAAATACTGTGTGAGCACAGCTCTGATATTTTGTGGCTCATTATAAACATCTGCCTCAGTTCATTGTTAGGTGGTTGGCATGCCCTAGGGAGATCCACACCAGAGGGGACAATTTCACCTGACCGCCCACAGTAGTTGTGCAATAGCACACAGGTTAAAACCTCCCAGCATACTCCTTTAATATGGTAGACCCCTCCACCTTTGTTTAAGTCATCCATTTACATTTACATTTACATTTATGCATTTGGCAGACGCTTTTATCCAAAGCGACTTACAGTGCATTTATTACAGGGACAATCCCCCCAGAGCAACCTGGAGTTAAGTGCCTTGCTCAAGGACACACTGGTGGTGGCTGGGATTGAACCAGCTATCTTCTGATTACCAGTTTTACCAGTTATGTGGTTTAGACCGCTACACCACCACCACTCATCCAAAAGCCATCTCAACAGCCATTCTAGTTTGGCTCAGTTTGGAGTTGAAATGTCTCTGAGAATCTGTCGATCGTCTATTGCAGAGAATGGCTTTTTGGTCCGTTGAAGGAGTGGATAGACAGGGTCAGTTAGTATCAGCAGGGGAATGTTAACTCCCTTGATGTATTTTGCTGGAACAGTTGAGAAATGGATGCCCTCTTCTCCTTTCCAAAACAACCCTGAATTTGCAAAAACTCTGGCATCATCTACACTTCCGGCCCATCTAAAGGTAAACATCTCTAAAGATCACTTAATGGTCTACTAATCCCTGGATAATAATGGAATAAAGTTCCATTTTTTTTAAACTTTATGGTTACAGTAAGAACCACTCTGTCTGCCCTCAGGATGGTCTATTGGAATATGAGTGCCATCAAGGCACCCTATAACTTGAGGAACACCCCATTTATTGTAGAAGCCATCTACATTCTCTTAGGCTTCTTCTACTGTGGAAGGGAAATTCAGGCATAGTGAACAAAGATGACGGCAAACCGTGGTGCACAATGCTTTGTAATATTGTGCACAGTCGTTCTTCCAAAACCAAACAGGTGTGCTATGGTATTCTACAAGCGTACCTAGACCCCACAGTGCAATGGCAACTTTGCAACCCAAATACTGCACTCAACAGTTAGTGCTGTGTTTTGAAGTAAAACACTTGAAAGTAAAAAAAAAGCATTCTAAGGTACAGCCGGTGTCTGTTAATTATAGCGTGGCAGATAAACCCGTGCCTGCTGTTGTTGTGCAATGTTAAGCCAGTTGCAAAAATAACACTCAGTGAAGTTGCCATCTTTGATATTTACGTCCCTCACTATGGTTACAGGGATCACTCGAGAAAAGAATACAGTTGTGACTTCAGTTGTTCCTTCATACTGTCAGGATCTGGTTCACAAATGAAAGAGGACCCAAACAACTAAGTGCAAATCAGTTCCGTCTATTGACACTAATCATTGGGAGGACTGGTGATCTGTGAACCGGAACTGGCTGGATGGCAATTCGAGCGGATTGCCCGGTGAGGTCTGGGAAGGGTGAGGGGTGAGGGTAAGTGGCAAGGCCCAGGACAGAGACTGGTAACTCCACAGCAGAGAGCAGGTGGCTGGGTAGAGTGACCGTGACTTTGGTGGTGAAGATCCAGGAGCTGGCTGGAAGCAATTAGAGGAGTAATTGTCTGGGAACAGACAGACAACTAAGACAGACAATGTTCAGATGGCTGGAAAGCTTGTCAGAGAACACAATGAGGAGGGTCACGATTGAGACAGGTGGAAATACTGAACTGAAAACAAGGCAAACAAGGGGGCTGGTTAAGAAATGAGACAGGGAACTCATGGGGGAGCATATGGAACCTAAAAACAAACATATGAGGGAACATAGAGAAAAGACAAAATACAGACAGCATTTGAACTGCTGCTGTAAGTTGTTGTATGAACACGGCATTTCAAGACTCACACCTGAAGTAAATACGGTTTTCAATCCCAAACACTGACTGTGTGAATGTAGCCTATGTGATGTCATGGAGGTTCCTGGAGTCTTTTTGGTCAGAAGAGATAAACTACATACTTAAAATGCTTATATCTTGTGAAAATAATTTTTCTTAACATTTAGAAATACACTATATAGATGAAACTTACAACTAATAGACATGGACTAAAAGTATAAAGACTTTCATTTTGATATCATAGGGTCATTAAACCACCATTTTTTTAAGCGAAATATTAGTGTATTGCTGTAGTTCATTGCTATATTTAGGTTCAGTTATAAAAATGATGTGTTATTAGTGTATATTATGTTTAAATTTATATGTAATGTTGTCACACTATTTGTTTAACAGTTATAAAAATATAGTATATTGAGTATTTTTTACCATCACATTTACCTTTGCCAAGAAGATAAAGTGGCACAGCTTACCCCACTTTCCCCAGTGTTTAATTTTTAGTTAAAGGGCCTGAAGCACATACATAGTTAGAAAAAAGGCATCCAGGCAGCAGAGACACATCATCACACACAATGCGAAATGCCGGACTGTGAATGTTGTTACCATCGGAGATGCACAGATATCACTCCAGCTACCTGCTGTCAATCACTTCAATAAACAAAATGCACACTTACAAAAAAAAAAACAAAGGAGCCCCTGCTCCCTTCATTGTTTATCTACTCTTATCTTTCAGATAGAAAAATGCAGAGAATTCACAGATTAAAAAATCTTCTGCTGGAGATCATAGGCAGATAACTTTGATTTCTATTTTTGTTTTGTTCGGCCCATGGAGGGTTTCTTGTTTTGGATTCTAATGTTCGTTTCCTGATTGTCTTCAATTTATTCAAGGACTACAGCTTAATTTCCCATGGACATCGATTTCAAACCCTGCCATGGAAAGACCTATCGATTCACTTCGCTGCCCCATGGCTTTAATGCTCTCCCCTGAGCTAACCTCTCAAGCTCAGTGTCTGGAAAAACCGCTGTGTATGTAAGAGAGCACATCAACTATATAGATACAAAATGCTAATTTCTCTTTTCACATAAAGAGAAAGAGAAATGCTAATGGAGCCTGAAATGATAGAAACATGAGTTTCATGTTAGGCTGCAAATATGTAAAACAACAACTTTAAGACAAAAAAAAAAAAGATTCTGGCAACCATTTGCATCTGCAGTAGACTGAACAAACATGCGGTAATTAAGTGGTAATCCAATAGTGACTAGAACCCACTTACCTCCCTTACAACAAAACAAATACAACTACTGGGTGAACGTAGTAATATTCATGGGGCCAACTTTTTTTTTTTTTACAACGTGCCTTCCCTCCCACACATTTAAGACTGATCCTACATATTGTTCCAAATACTTACTAAAGAAGTTTAGTAGAATGTCCAAGATGCTCTTTAATAAATGCAAAAAATTAAATGCATAAAGTGACCAATGTCTAACAAAATCCAAAACTGACAAAAAAAGTGCAGTTAAAGTTGTCCATGCTACAAAGGCATATAATAGCCATGTGTCAGGAATAGACCAAAATGAATAGATCAGAATGGGGATGGAACGGAATGATTATTGGTGTCAGACGGGCTTGTTTGACTATTTCTGTAACTGCTGATCTACTGATCTGCAAAAAACATCCAGTGAGCGGCAGTTCTGCGGATGGAAATGCCTTGTTGATGAGAGAAGTCAACGGAGAATGGCCAGACTGGTTAGAGCTGATAGAAAAGCCACAGTAACTCAGATAACAACTCTGTAAAATTGTAGTGAGCAGAATAGCATCTCAGAATGTGGTACAACTGCAGAAGACCGTGTCGGGCACTTTTTTAGAACTATAGTTTTCCTAGTAAAGTGCTCAGTGAGTATATGTTTACGCTAACTCTGCTTTTACGAATGTTGCCTATGATGCTTGAATATAACTTTGTGGTTACTTTTTTAACCTTCATTCACTGATGGAGGGAACGAGAAGTTGTGTCGATGTAGTGACATTAGGGGTCGCTCATGGAAGCCCCAAACACCTCTGATCTTTGAGAAAAGGCCAATAGGAATTGTCGAGTGGAATTTGCATGCCAATCCGCTGGACATACAGGTATAAAAGGAGCTGGATCGCAACCACTCATTAAGGTTTTGCGCTAAGGAGCCGGAGACACGAGTCTCGGCTATTTCAGCGGGTAGTACAGCGTTGTAGGGCTAAGGAGGCAGGGCATCCAGGGTTCAACCATCTTGGGAACTGGCATGGGGAAACATAACACATCTTCCCCTCAGGGAAGGGAAAGGCGCTGTGCGCAAGCGGTACACCCAGTACACACTTATCTGTACGTACCCATCAAAACACAGGATAAAAACACGGTACGCCCTGGGCCTGGTATGCCAATGCGATAGCATCCATGATCCAGTGGACAATCCTCTGTTTGGAGACAGTGTTCCCTTTCTGCTGTCCCTCAAAACAGACAAAGAGCTGCTCAGATCATCTAAAGCTCTCCGTGAGGTCCAAGTAGATACGCAAAGCGCGCACCGGACACAGCAACATCAAGGCTGGGTCTGCCTCCTCCAGCTCTTGTAGGCTCACTACCTGATCCCTAAAAGGGGTCGTAGGAACCTTGGTCACATAGCCTCGGTCGGGGTCTCAAGGCCACGTGAGAGTATGCCGGACCGAACTCCTGGTAGGTGTTGCTGACAGAGAATGTCTGCAGGTTACCAACCCTCTTAATGGAATTGAGTGTTTTCAGGATGGCCGTAATTAACGAGAGAGAATTTAACTCAACTGACTCAGGCCCAGCAGTACCACAGTGCTCAGTGAGAGGTGCTCCGAACCCAGGAACCAGTCATCATACCACGAGGGCTCAGGGCAGGGTAGAGTGTTCCACTCCAACCCGACACTCGCGGCAACCTGGGAAAGCGTGTCCGTCAGCTCCGCTTCAGCCTCAGACTGGATGACCACACCCGAAGGTGAGATCCCAGTCGAGATCTCCACATCCGACTGTGCCAGCCCGCTCTCTGATGCTGCGATCGAGAGCTCATACAGCTCTCAAGCCCAAATATTAAACTCGCCTTGGGGAGAACTGCCTATCTCATCCTAGAACTCGACCGTAGCAAACAAACGTACTGGTGAATGGGAGGTCCGTGAGGGATCACCCGGCAGAACCACTCCCATTGGGGTCCCCAAATCATCCACAGTGCTAACCGTCATGGCCATGTGCCCATGGCCAGAAGGACTTGGGCAGGAAGTGGCTGGTGTGGCTTTTCCCTGTTAGAAGGAAAGCCATAACTGCAACGTTGCCATGGTCATGCTCTCGCAGTGAGAATATGAACCATCCACGAACGCTGACTCAACGTGACTACGGCCCAGACACGTGATGCAGCATCGTGGCCATCAGAGGTAGAGGTAGCGACTGCATCCAGGAACTACACACAGACGGAAAGGCATCTTTATAAAGACACTATCTGTCAGTGCTGTACAGTGCACAAGGGGGAGAAACCACTGTAATGTGCCTTATATTCAACAGCATACACTCACAAGGTGAATGGAATGGCAGCGGAACTCACTGATTCAACACCGCTCGGCTCCGAAGAAAAAATATGAATGAGTGGTTGCGAGCCAGCTCCTTTTATACCTGTATATCCGGGGAAGTGGCATGCAAATTCCACTTGCCATTTCCCATTGTCCTTTTCTCAAATATCAGAGGTGTTTGGGGCTCCCAATAGCAAATCCTAATGTAACTACATCGACATAACATCAAGTGAATGACAGATAGGGAATACAGACTATTGCAACAAATTTTCCTGTTTGGAGATGAAATTATAAAGAGACTGAGCGATTTTGGGCTAGGGTCAGGTTTCAAATTAAAATTTGAGAGTACTGTTTGAGTTGGGTGGGGTCACATGATTTTGTGTACGGGCTTAGTTCAGACATTCAACATGTTTGAATTTGTGTAGGTACAAATGAGATTCATTTTTGGGTGAACTATTCCTTTTATGAATGATACACAGCATGCTGTAAATTGGAGAGAGCTCTGCTGTCTGTCTTTGAGTGTGTAATCATGTAATAATCCAGCGCAGACAAACTGGGTGAGTCAAGGGAAATTTAAAGGTGAATCATCTGTCAAGTGGAAGTATTTAGGAGCAAAGAGTCTTTTCTGGTCTGTGGGGATTTTATTTTGTGGGAGGTCAACAATGCTACAATGTCAGTTTAAATTTAAAGACAATGACACAGATGAAGACATGCACTTGCTTTATCACAAGTCTGATGTTCAGACATCTCACCTGTTTCTAGAAGAGAACCAATTAAACTCTCCAGTGATAACAAGCTCTCTCTCTTAGATCATTTGAAATCATTTGAACTACAAATGTTGCCATTTATATCTCTGAAATTTGATTTCAGTCTTTGGTATCTAAGTTTAGTTTGAGACTTTGTTGAGATATCAGCTGAATCTTTAGAAGAGACACATGTGAAAATAGTGAGCACTAGTCCACAGGACAACAACAACAAAAAAACGTCTCGGGTTACCTGAAAAAAGCGGAACGAGATGTTGCGCTGCTAAGCGCTACGGGGAACAGCTTTAGCTGTGAGCCGAGCTGAATAATGTGTGGAACACGTCAATGAACATTGACCGGAATTTATAGCCTCGGCTGATGTAATCATTAGATGCACCTGAGGCCAGGCTATAAATGGATATGTCACCAGGTGTCGTCAGATACTTCTTTTTGAAGAGCAGTCCTGGCACGTCCCAGTGCGGCAATGCAGCGCAACATCTCGTTCCGCTTTTTTCAGGGAACAAGGGTTACACATGTAACCCGAGACATTCCCTTTACAAAAAGCTTCACTACGATGTTGCGCTGCTAAGCGCTACGGGGAACGCAATACCCACGCCGCCACACTTGGGGCTGTCCGGACCCCTACGGTTGTGCAGTGTACTCACAAAAATGCGAGAGGTCTCAGACATGAGCTTCAGATGTCGACTCAAGGGCATAAGAGCCCGGAGTAGCATAAACATCTAAACCATTCAATTTTGATGAATGTGTGCGGAGAGGACCAGCCTGCCGCATCACAAACTTGTTCAGGCATGAGCTGAGATGTCGACTCAAGGGCATAAGAGCCCGGAGAAGCAAAGCATCTAACCCATAAAGTTCGATGAATGTGTGCGAAGAGAACCCTATCGCACCACAAACTTGTCATAAAAACTGATGAATGTGAGCTGAGAGGACCAGCCTGCCGCATCACAAACTTGTTCAGGCATGTGCTGAGATGTCGACTCAAGGGCATAAGAGCCCGGAGTAGCAAAGAATCTAGCCCATAAAGTTCGATGAATGTGTGCGAAGAGAACCCTATCGCAACACAAACTTGTCATAAAACCGATGAATGTGAGCGGAGAGGACCAGCCTGCCACATCACAAACTTGTTCAGGTATGAGCTGAGATGTCGACTCAAGGGCATAAGAGCCCGGAGTGCCGAACATCCAAACTAAAAAAGTCCAATGAATGTGTGCGGAGAGGACAACCTGCCGCATCACAAACTTGTTTAGGCATGGGCTGAGATGTCGACTCAAGGACATAAGAGTCCGGAGTAGCAAAGCATCTAGCCCATAAAGTTTGATGAATGTATGCGAAGAGAACCCTATCGCAACACAAACTTGTCATAAAAACTGATGAATGTGAGTGGAGAGGACCAGCCTGCCGCATCACAAACTTGTCCAGACATGAGCTTGAGATGTCGACTCAAGGGCATAAGAGCCCGGAGTGGCAAAACATCCAAACTATAAAAATCTAATGAATGTGTGCGGAGAGGACAACCTGCCACGTCACAACTTGCTGCAGAGGGAGACCTCTAGCCAAGGTTTTAGAGGAGGAGAGCCCTCTAGTAGAGTGCGCCCTGAAACCTACTGGCGAAGCTTGACCGCGCGCCTCGTAGGCCCGGGCAATAATGAGGATGCCTCTTTGAGGGCACCCCGCCCACCAAGCCGTGGCAAACCGCAGTGGCCACATAGAACCTGGCAGTGGCGAGGCAAGTGCCCGCTGACAGTTCTTTCTACAGAAAATCCAGAACTGAAGCAAACTGGCAGTTAGCTGGTTCTGTAATAAGAACTTTAGTGGAAGGAAACGCATGCAGGCGCATTTGCGTTACTACGTTCAGCCCCTCCCGAGGGGGAGGGGGGATTGGGCGACTCGGGGAGAAGTAGAGGAGACATTGCGCTAGCAACAGAGGCGAAGAGGTCCTCTTCTGCCCTGTAAAATCTACCCAGATCAGTTCCAAGTGGAGGGAGCCCTAGCACTAGAAATGGTCTCGATAACCCCAAGAGAAAACCCCGTGAACCCAATTTGGTACCCTTAGGGGTAGAATGAAAGGTTTCACAATTCGGGCCAAGGATGAGAAGGTCCTCCCTGTTCGGAATTGCCCAAGGCGAGCCGTCAAGGAGAGGAATTAGCTCAGAGAAACATATCCTGTTCGGCCAGCGCAGCGCCATTAATACGAGGCAAGACCCTTGCTGGTGAACATCGCCAAGACTCCCGGGAGCAGAGAAACTGGGGAAAGAAATGCATACAGATGCATTCTGGGTCATGTATGTGTCTTAACGTCCAGACCCAAGGGGGCTGGGTGATTTCAGGGAGAAGTAGAGGAGACATTGCGCTATCCATAGAGGCGAAGAGGTCCTCTTCTGCCCTAAGATCTCACCCAAACTTGTTCCAAGTGGAAAAAGCCTGGCATTTAAAAAGGTCTCGATAACCTCAGGAGAAAGTCCTGTGTCCCTCAGTTGGTACCCTTAGGGGCCAAACATGAAAGATTCCACAATTCGGGGCAGGGATGAAATATTGCCCTGTGCCTGAGATAGAAGATCCTTCCTGTTCGAATCGCCCAAGGCGAGTCGTCGAGGGAAGAGATTAGCTCCGAGAACCAAGCCCTGTTCGGCCAGCTGGTGCTATCAGTAAGAGGCAAAAACCCTTGCTGGCTGAACTCTGGGCAACTACTACCTTAGGGTGGAGTTCTTAACTCCCCCGTTGGTATTTCCTGTCTGGACCGTAAATCTGCTCCCGTATACGGGCATCCAGGGATATACCTGACCTGAGTGACAGGAGCTTACCCTGGGCCCTAAGGAGAATCTGACGTGTCAGAAATACAGCTGACAAGAACGTGGGTCTCTTTGAAGATTTATGTAAGAGGCTACCACTGTATTGTCCACCCGCACCAAGACATGGCAGCCTCAGGAGGAGGTATTTCAGGGCCAGAAATACAGCCATCAACCCGAGACAGTGACTGTGACAACCGAGCTGACGACCCTCCTATTCCCTTAAGCTGGACGACCACTTAAGGCCGCTACCCCGCCCGTCAGGGAGGCGTCTGTCGTTAGCAGTCTGCGACAACAAGACTCACCTAGAGTGGGACCCAAGGCAGAAAACCGGGGTCTGAACCACATAGAAAGGGAATGAAGCCTGAGGCGCGTAACCCTATTTAGCCCAGGGGTTTTGGCCCTTGGAAGAAATCCCTTGGCTTTTGGCCACAACAAAAACAGTCTCATGAGCAGAAGGTCCAGAGGGATCACCGTGGACGCGTTCGCCCTGAGACCTGGAAATCGTTGATACTGATAACAGTGCAACCTTGACCTAGCCTGACTTTGCTCAGGGTGATCTGAATGGACTCAATCCTAGCGGGAGACAGTTGTGCCCGCATTGTGATTGAACTCCATACGATGCCCCGATAGACAGTGTTCTGAGTGGGAGAGAGGATGCTTTTCTTGGCGTTGAGCCTCAACCCCAGAGAAACAGATGAGCTAAGACGATGTCCCCGTGCTGAACTGCCAGTTCCTGGAACTGCGCTAGGATCAGCCAGTCCTCTACGTAATTCAGAATGCAGATGCCCCGGAGTCACAAGGAGCCAGTGCTACATCATGCATTGTGAATGTGCAGGTAAAAAGGGCTAGGCTGAGTGAAAGAACCTGACCCTGGAAGACTTCGCCCCCGGAAGTGAACCTCAGGAACTTTCCATGTTGTGGCAGAACTTCTAAATGAAGTATAGAAGTGCATCATAAGATCGATGGTGACCAGCCAAACGAGTTGTAGGGCTTGAGACACGACCGTCTTGACAGGCATCATCTTGGACTTGAACACCCACGGGTAGTTCAAGCTTTAAGATCTAAGCCAGACGCCACCCCTCACCCTCCATGGGAAACGGGAAGTATTTAGTGTAATAACCTAACTCTCTCTCTGGAAGGGGAACACATACCATGGCCCCTTTAACCAGGAGATTGAGTTTTTTTTGTTTTTTTTACAAAAAAAGAAATCCGGTTTACGGTAGTGAGAAAACGCCGTTGAAACACGGAAAAGCGGCGAGAGAATTCAATCCTGACGCCCTTATAAGACCCACAGAAAAGAATATATCTGGCAGCGTGTTCCACACATTATTCAGCTCGGCTCACAGCTAAAGCTGTTCCCCGTAGCGCTTAGCAGCGCAACATCGTAGTGAAGCTTTTTGTAAAGGGAACAGGAGATTTAAGCTAAGGTCTCAAGTTTGATTTTTATTTTATCTCACTGATGTCTAGGAGAAACAGAGATACAAAAAAATATCTAATTTGTGATTTGAGATCAACCTGGTTCAGGTTGGTATATGCTGGTCTAGCTGGCGGACCATTATTGGGTTGTGTCTGGATGGTAGCCCTTATACTGTGAAACTCACACAAGATTTGCATTTTCCGTTATGAAGGATAGGGGTAGGGTTGCTGACATGACAGTTGCATGTGAATATCACAAGACTTCACAGAGCAAAGGCTAAGATTTGTACACAACCTCAACTAACTAACACAGTATGTTAATTCTGAGATAGCTAGATAAATCAACCAAAAAAGTGTTGCTACTTGACCCAGTTTGTCTGGTTGACTGGTGTTAAGCTAAGTTCCTGTAGCGCAACGGATAGAAAATTGTGCTAGTGAGACCAAGGCCAAGTTCAGTCATGAAATTCTACATGGCCATCTGATATGTTCATTGACATTTTAATCTGTTAGCTAATCTTCTTGCATTCTTTCTCTTTATCTAACAATTAAACTGCCTCAGTTGTTTGCAGGGAAGCCAGTTTCAGTGCAGTGCGATACAACACTTTTCTCTCCAAAACACCTCCTCCTCCCTAGCACAACTTGTCTAGATCAGCTTCAAGGGGATTGTATGTTTATAAGGAGGGCCACCCCACTGGGCCATCGACAGAATCCAATGGAGTGGAGAAAGTTTGCATGTGTTTAGACTAAATCTGACTCCATTAATATAAAAATTTGACTACAGATATAATACTGAATTGAATTTGGAATAAGATTACAATTACAAAATGTTTTAGATACTATTTACTTTTAGGTCAGGCCACTATCTATCTATCTATCTATCTATCTATCTATCTATCTATCTATCTATCTATCTATCTATCTATCTATCTATCTATCTGTCTGTCTGTCTGTCTGTCTGTCTGTCTGTCTGTCTGTCTGTCTAGCATGTTCATCAAATTGAGCTCAAAGCTTAACTGTTTTCTTCCCCATGTCACCATTTAACTATGTTTTGAGCTTTGAGGCCAAATCCATTAAATATTAGACTGCTTCCTGCATACTGACTGTGATTCAAATCTTGAGAATGTTGAATTATAAACCTCACCTAAGGCAATTGCCTGTTTATGTTCCGACAAAGCACTCATTGTTAAACTGACGTCTTCCTCCCTCTGCATGTCTCGCTTGGCGATCTGACGGGAATCTGTTCATGATTATACAGCTCATATCAAGCATGCACTGCGTAAAAGTCTATTCAATTTTTAGCAGCTCAGATGTTGCTCTCTAGTTCTGCAATAATTAGTGGCTTCTGTGTGGGCTTAAGGATAATGCTTCTTTTATGAAGCTAATACATCACAGATACAGCAGAGCATCAGTTACCACAGCAAAAGTTATCAATTAAACATATGCCTCATTAGCATATTTTAGGGCAATTTAGATCCTGAAATGATAAATGAATAAAAGCACAAACATTCGAACCCAGATGTTTTTAATCATCTGAAGTTGGATGAACAGTTTGCTTATGTTCATTAGCGCTTTGTAGTGTTTGTATTTGTTCCTTCATGCTTGAGTAGTTTGATAGGCTACAATCCCACTTCAAATAGTATGTGTCCTAGTACAGGATTGGTGCATCTTAAAACATTACATCATTACATTTAATTAAACCTGGTATGTAAAACTGTTTCTGGTGAACTTATAAATTAAGTTATGAGCCAGTCCTTTTTAGTGAATCAAAAACACTTACTTGTATACACTATTGAGTCAAAACATTATCACCACTCAAAGGTGAAGTAAATAACCTTGATCATCTCCTAACAAGGTCTAGGTAGATCAGATGCTATGTGAATAATCAGTTCTTGTAGTCAACGTGTGGAATGCAGTAGAAATGGGCAGGAGTTAAGACCTGAACGACTTGACAAGGGCTACATTTTTATGGCCAGACGACTGGGTCAGAGCATCTCTGAAATGGAAAGGCAATTGGGTTGCTCCCAGTCAGGAGTGGTGAGTACCTTCTGACAGTGGCCCGAGGAGGGACAAACCAGAAACTGGCGACAGGGTGTTGGGTGCCCCAGGCTCATCGATGCCGAGGGCAATGATGGCATCGATGGCATCGAATTATGGAGTGTGATGCTCTGGGAAATGTTCTGTTGGGAAACCCTGGGTCCACACATTCATGTGGACATCAATATGACAAGTGCCACCTACCTAAACATTATTGCAGACCAGGTACACTCTTTCATGGCAATGGTATTCCCTGATGCCAGTGGCCTCTTTCATGTGACCTGCCACATTGTTCGGGAATTGAACATGATGAAGAGTTCAAGGTGTTGCCCTGGCAGCACGCAGAGGACCAACAGCATATTAGGTAGGTGGTCATAATGTTTTGCCTCATCAGTGTATAACGGTCAAACCAGTTACTAAATTAATCTTATACTTATGTGCAATTTATGAATATGCAACTCTAAATGAAATAAGAACTGTTGAAGTTTCACAGCATGAAGTACACCATTATGCTAAATAACACAAAACTGTCTATGGAAATATTACTTTGTTTATTTAAAGTTGTACTTCAGACCTGTGATATTGCAATCAGACAGTGCCGTTACTAACTGGTAGTTCATATGACAATGTGCAGTTAAAAATACACATGAGTTTTATTTTAATCAGTGAAATAATAATAATAATAATTTAATGACATTTCTTGTTTGTTTAGAATTCTTAATTTTCTTACTCCTCTCTCATTGTGAATAAATCATTATTCCTGACTGATCATGAAAAGAAATGTGTGTGAGTGTGTGTGTGTGTGTGTGTGTGTGTGACAGACACACACTCCATAGTGAGGGCGTAAATTGTGTGTGGAGCAGTTATCTGGGACATTGAGCGCTCTAGACGATCTCTGAGTGCCACTCAGCGCATTAAACAGCGTAGCAAGCGTCTGTGCTGCTGTGTGCTCTCTCGCTCTCATCTCCAGATGAGTTCAGCTTCAGGTTTGAGCTTTTCACCTTTAGATGTTTCTGATACAAAAAGCCGCGGGGCGGACTGATTTAAAGCTTCATTCGGCACTCACAGGATTCTGCTACCAGCCAGGAAAATGTGCCCTGAATTATTTAGTTGTCCTTTTATGCCTTTGTGACCTGCACAGCTCTCCTCCTCTCTCATTCCGGCTTTCTTTTCTCACTCACAGTGTTTTGTCCCTCCAGAGGGTGACCCCAGCCCGGACAGGCATGTGTATGTGTGAGTGTGTGTGTGTTTGTGATTGGTTGGAGTTTTAGGGTGTGTAGCGAGATAAGTTTATCTCAGCAGTCCAGGCCTATGAATGACACAGACTCACCGGATTAAATTCATCCACATTTTTTTAACTTCACATGAAATACTATCACTAAAGCTCAATTTTTCAAACAGCTATAAGGTTTTTCATTTTTCTTCCTGTAGTTTTAAACAGGAGTAAAATGTGTGTGTGTGTGTGTGGGCGGGGGGGGGGTTTGTCAGGTTTTTCCTATTGTACCTGAAATTCATTGAACCCTATGGACCAGCCAATGGTCCAAAATAAAGAAACAGTGTAGTGTCCTTAAAGGTGATTGTCCTCCGTTGTTTGGAAATATTTCAGGTTCAGAGAAAGTGATGTTGATAGGCTACAAGGACTGTGCAAAGTGTGCTTCTGTGCAGTTCACTGCTGCATCCAGCAGCGGCCACGGTCAGCGAGCCAGACCCTACACCTGCCACGGTCAACGAGCCAGCGCCTGTAGCCTCGACCGTCCCTGAGCCAGTGCCTGTAGCCTCGACTGTCCCTGAGCCAGCGCCTGTGGCCTCGACCGTCCCTGAGCCAGCGCCTGTGGCCTCGACCGTCCCTGAGCCAGCGCCTGTGGCCTCGACCGTCCCTGAGCCAGCGCCTGTAGCCTCGGCCATCCAAGAGCCAGCGCCAGTAGCCTCGGCCGTCCAAGAGCCAGCGCCAGTAGCCTCGGCCGTCCAAGAGCCAGCGCCAGTAGCCATGACCGTCCAAGAGCCAGCGCCAGTAGCCATGAACGTCCAAGAGCCAGCGCCAGTAGCCATGAACGTCCAAGAGCCAGAGCCAGCGCCAGTAGCTATGACCGTCCCAGAGCCAGCGCCAGTAGCCATGACCGTCCAAGAGCCAGCGCCAGTAGCCATGACCGTCCAAGAGCCAGCGCCAGTAGCCATGAACGTCCAAGAGCCAGAGCCAGCGCCAGTAGCTATGACCGTCCCAGAGCCAGCGCCAGTAGCCATGACCGTCCAAGAGACAGCGCCAGTAGCCATGACCGTCCAGGAGCCAGCACCCCTTGAGCCTTCCAAGGCTCCGCCTCTCGAGCCTCTCGAGCCTTCTAGGGCTCCGCCTCACGAGCATCCAAGGGCTCCGTCTCCCAAGTCTCTTGAGTCTTCCAGGGCTCCTCATCTCGAGCCTCCCAGGGCTCCGCCTCTCAAGTCTCTCGAGCCTCCCAGGGCTCCGCCTCCCAAGTCTTTCGAGCTGTCCAGGGCTCCACCTCTCAAGCCTTCCAGGGCCTTCCAGGGCTCCACCTCTCGAGCCTTCCAGGGCTCCGCCTCCAGAGCCTCCTATGGCTCCACCTCCCGAGCCTCCTACGGCTCTGCTCCCAGAGACTCCAGAGCTTTCTAGGGCTCCACCTCCTGAGCGTCCTACGGCTCTTCTCCTCGAGCATCCTTCAGCTCCGCCTCCCGAGCCTTCTACGGCTCTGCCCCAGAGTCTTCCATGGCTCTGCCTCCTATGGCTCCGCCCCTAAAGTCCTCCATGGCTCTTTCTCCTACGGCTCCGCCCCCAGAGTCCTCTATGGCTCTGCCTCCTACGGCTCCGCCCCCAGAGTCCTCCATGGCTCTTCCTCCTATGGCTCTGCCCCCAGAGTCCTCCGTGGCTCTGCCTCCTACGGCTCTGCCCCCAGAGTCCTCCGTGGCTCTGCCTTCTACGGCTCTGCCCCCAGAGTCCTCCATGGCTCTGCCTGCTACGGCACCGTCTCCAGAGTCTGCTACGGCACTGTCTCCAGAGTCTGCTATGGCACCGTCTCCAGAGTCTGCTACGACACCGTCTCCAGAGCCTCCACGGCTCCGCCCCAGAGCCTCCCACGGCTCCGCCTCCTGAGCCTCCCTCGACATCACCCCCGGAGCCTCCCTCGGCTCCGTCTCCAGGGCCTTCCACGGCTCCGCCTCCGGAGCCTGCCACGGCTCCGCCTCCAGAGCCTCCCTCGGCTCCGTCTCCAGGGCTTGCCACGGCTCCGCCCCCAGAGCCTCCCACGGCTCCGTCTCCAGGGCCTTCTATGGTTCCGCCTCCTGAGCCTTCCATGACCCCACCTACCACGGCCCTGTCTCCGGAACCTTCTATGGCTCTGTCTCCTGAACCATCCATGGCCCTGCCACCTGAGTCTTCCACGGCTCCGCTCTCCTTGGCTAAACCACCAGAAACTTCCATGGCTCCGTCTGCCACAGCTCCGCCCTCGGAGTTCCCCATGGCTGTGGCCCTGAGGCTGACTCCCAGGCCTCCAGACCCAGACCCTACCCTGCGGCCGGCTCCCAGGCCTCCTGAACCTGTCCTTGCCCTATGGCCAGCTCCAAGGCCCCCTGATCCAGTCCCTGTCCTGAGGCCTCCTCCCAGACCCCTTGATCCAGTCCCTGTCCTGTGACCGCCTCCCAGGCCCCGATCATCCTCCTGGGATCATTCTCCCCCGTTTCCTCACCCTCTTCTGTCTTGGGGCGCCAGGAGTCGCCCATTTAAAGAGGGGGGGTAATGTCACAGTTCCTCCTGACACTCCCAGAACTTACACTCCATGATCACTCTCTCCCGAACACTAATCACCTGCACCTGAAGCTCATTCCCACATTCATCAGCCTCACAGTATAAGAGCTCCCCTCTCCTGTCACTCTTGGTCTGGTCTCACAACTACTATCACAGGCTCACTTACCTGCTTCCTCCTGGAGACTCTACGTTACATCCCTAACTCGCCTCTCCAACGAAGTCCAGTTCCAAGCTCTACTGCTCCTTCGTCCAGTTCTGGTTTACTCTTTCCAACGAAGTCCAGTTCCAAGCTCTACTGCTCCTTCGTCCAGTTCCGGTTTACTCGCTCCAACGAAGTCCAGTTCCAAGCTCTACAGCTCCTTTGTCCAGTTCCGGTTTACTCGCTACCCAGCGAACTGCAGTCATCACCCAGGTTTACTCGCTACCCAGCGAACTGCAGTCATCACCCAGGTTTACTCGCTATCCAGCGAACTGCAGTCATCACCCAGGTTAACTCGCTATCCAGCGAACTGCAGTCATCACCCAGGTTAACTCGCTATCCAGCGAACTGCAGTCATCACCCAGGTTTTCTCGCTATCCAGCGAATTGCAGTCATCACCCAGGTTTACCCGCAATCCAGCACACAGCAGTCATCATCCAGGTTTACCCATTCCCCTATATCCCTCAATAAACTACACCTCCGGGTTTAACACTACCATCGAGTCTGAGTATCTGTTACAGCATGCTTTAACCACACAAAACAACCGACTTGTAGTCCAGTAGAACCACAGAACGGTACATGAGCCTGACTATTTATTACACTGATAGCGAGTTTGAAATGTAGAGCAAATTTTTTTTTCCACAAGACCATACAGCGAAAATCTATTTCAAATGGCTTCAAAGAAGTGATGTCTGCATGGGATTTGCTTGAGAAAATATTCATCTATATCACAATGGACAACGCAGCTAATATGGTCAGAGAAGCCTCTCTGAATAACTGGATGAGGCTACAGTGTTTTGACCATAGATTTAATTTAGCTGTTGGTGAGTAGTAACTGTATTTGTAATTTTGTAATGCATTATTTATAGCCGTAAGTAATTACAGCAGTGCTGATTTAGGGCTATATTGCATGATTGTGAGTGTGATATTGCTTATGTACAACAGTTCAATGAACAAATAAATTTTTTACAAATTTGGAAAAACTGAGTACGGTCATAAAAAACGCATTTGTGCATGGAACTACTCTCTTACGCGATGGATCAGAATCTGCCGTTGCTGGTTCAAACCAAATGATGCGTCCAAGCCTTTGTTAGTAATTCAAAAATGTCACTTCAGAAATAATATCATGACTTGTGCTGTTTCTTACAAGTTATTGGATAAACAAGGATTTAAGGTGCATGCCGTTATTTTTTTTATGCTGTTCTGCAGTTTACACCTGAATGGCGTCAAAGATTCAGCATTACGTTAAAGCAAATGTTCTGTTACCAATCCCATTTTAATTGCTATTTGCAGTTATCCGTGATAAATTTATTTGGCGAGTAAAAACATCCAATTACAGTGGATTATTGAAAAATATGTTGAGCTTAACATGACTGTGTGTGCCCAGTTACTACTCACCAACAGCTAAATTAAATCTATGGTCAAAACACTGTAGCCTCATCCAGTTATTCAGAGAGGCTTCTCTGACCATATTAGCTGCATTGTCCATTGTGATATAGATGAATATTTTCTCAAGCAAATCCCATGCAGACATCACTTCTTTGAAGCCATTTGAAATAGATTTTCGCTGTATGGTCTTGTGGAAAAAAAAATTTGCTCTACATTTCAAACTCGCTATCAGTGTAATAAATAGTCAGGCTCATGTACCGTTCTGTGGTTCTACTGGACTACAAGTCAGTTGTTTTGTGTGGTTAAAGCATGCTGTAACAGATACTCAGACTCGATGGTAGTGTTAAACCCGGAGGTGTAGTTTATTGAGGGATATAGGGGAATGGGTAAACCTGGGTGATGACTGCAGTTCGCTGGATAGCGAGTTAACCTGGGTGATGACTGCAGTAAATAAATTTATTTGGCGAGTAAAAACATCCAATTACAGT
This sequence comes from Xyrauchen texanus, assembly GCF_025860055.1. Taxonomy (NCBI): domain Eukaryota; kingdom Metazoa; phylum Chordata; class Actinopteri; order Cypriniformes; family Catostomidae; genus Xyrauchen; species Xyrauchen texanus. The sequence continues at coordinate 36,586,415 of NC_068296.1, forward strand.
GGATTATTGAAAAATATGTTGAGCTTAACATGACTGTGTGTGCCCAGTACTATGTAAAATAAGGCAGCTTTCTCTTCAAGGTTATCATCTCATCTTCAAGGTCATCACTTTAAACATATATTTCAAAACTACGGGCAGTACTTATACACAATAAAACACTATAAGGTTATATTTATTAACATTAGTAAATGCATTAGGTATCACAAATGATCAAGGAAAAATTACATTTACAGTATCTTGGTTAATGCTAAATTCTACTATTGTTCATTATTAGTTCATGTTTTTTTATTTTTTTTATAATGCAATAACTAATGTTAAATAATCCAACATTATAGTAAAACAAAATACTATTAATTTATTTCTGTTTAAATGTTTAGTAATTAACAATAAGAAAAGAAAAAAACAATGAATGCACCTTTAGTTAACAGACAAAATTGTATCTAATTAAAAAAGTGGGCCCAGTTGCTATTTTTGTCTTTGCACTTACTTATGGCTCTTTCATAGTTTTTTTATTATAATTTTTTATTTTTTCAGTTTTTTGTTTTGTTGTTATAGAGAATGTAATGAAAAATCCAAGGTTGACCGTGCTGTGGGCTTGCAAAAAGCTAATGAGCACTTTCTACTACAGCTGGAGGCGTAAGGGGAAGCTTTTGGCAGCACTAAAGTAGTTGAAGCTCCTCAAGCACTCACTAAGGACCGAGTGTTTAACTAGGTGGGGATCACATCAGGACATCATTACAAGTGTAATTAGCCGTGTTCCCACTGTAACTCCAATGGCCTTTGGCCCGCCAATTACCCTTGAGACAAAAAAGGCAAAAGGGGAGAGAGACAGGGTCAATGTCAAAATTGACATTTCGCCGAACTTGCCAGGTTGTGTATACAGTGCACAATGGTAGAGATTCGGGAACAATAAAAATATTGTGGGTACAGTTCAAATCCGTTAAAATGCACAATGGACAAAGCGGTGCCAAAACAAATAACTTTCCATGGTTCAAGGTCATGGACGGTGTGCTGGGACATCATCCTGCTGTTAGTGGAGAGACCACTCAGGACACCATTGCAGTAACAGTCGGTGAGTTGTCAATAATAACTTATCTTACAAGCTAGCTAATGTTTACAATCTATATACAGTTAACTCGATATTCTAGATAACTCAGCTTGAGCTTTCCTCTTGCTTGTGAAATAGGAATGGTCTGTGATGTTGGCATTAGGTTGGCAGATTGCAGATAATTTTTGGACTCGTGGCTCGAGGTCCGAGGCTATTGCCCCCGGCTGGCCAGGTGATAGCCCTGGCTCGCACTGCCCAATAGTGGAAAAGCGGCTATTGAGCAGCAGAAGGTCATTACCCATGTACTGTCTTTTGACAAGAAGTCCCGACATCTAATCTCTATGTGGCAGGACATTGACATGCTGGATGCCATTAACAAATCCCAGCAATCTCTAGTCAAGTTTACAGATATCTAAATTAAAAATACTGTCACCCATAGAGTTAGTTACACAACCGAAGACAACATAACATCAATACAATCCAGACTGAAATCCGATATGATTAAGTAATAATTATTACATTGTGTATACACTGAATAAACCGAATTGTAATAAAAAAATTAAGTGTTACACTATGAACTATATAATCATGTGATACATGTTTTTATTGTAAATGGTCTGCACTTATATAGCGCCTTTTTAACATTAGTGGTATTCAAAGCGCGTTACACTGCATCTCATTCACCCATTCACACACACATTAACACTCCAGTGACTGCAGAGCTGCTATGCAAGGTGCTAGCCTGCCATTGGGAGTAACTTGGGGTTCAGTGTCTTACCCAAGGACACTTCGGCATGTGGAGTCATGTGGGCCGGGATTCGACCCACCAACCCTGCGATTAGTGGACAACCCGCTCTACCACCTGTGCCATGTAATACACTTAGTATAAAGATGCCCCACTCAGAAGCAGAGGCTGAATCCACTCCAAAGATAAAGAAGAAATCATGTTGATAGACTTGTGTTTTTTAGCCAAAAACTGTAAAACAATACGCGTGTTGCTATTTGAGAAGGATATGTGCATTCACGACTGAATAATTGTATTGTTTACATTGTATGACAATAATAGTGATTCAAATTTTTAGCAAAATAATCGTGATTATCATTTTAACAATTATCGTTCAGCACTACTTACAATTATCTAATGTATTGCAATATAAACAAAATACACTACTGGTCAAAAGTTTTGAAACACTTACTCATTCTTTATTTTTTATTTTTTATTCACATTTTAGAATAATAGTGAAGTCATCAAAACTATGGAATAACATAAATGGAACTATGGGAATAATGTTGAGACTAAACAAAATCCAAAATCCAATATCAATCAAAACTGTGTTATATTTTAGCATCTTCATATTAGTCACCCTTTGCCTAGAATTTGCAGACATGAACTCTTGACATTTTCTCAACCAACTTTATGAGGAATCACCCTGGGATGCTTTTTAAACAGTATTGAAGAGTTCCCATCTATGTTGAGCACTTATTGGCTGCTTTTCTTTATTATTTGGTCTAAGTCATCCATTTCAAAAACTTAAAAAAAAAATACATTTATATGGTGGCACAATTATATTTTTGTCTACAAAACTAATTTCAAACATTTAAGCGTAAACCTTCAGATCAAAAGATTTTTAAGATCATGAGAAACATTTCAGTCAGGTGTTTCAAAACTTTTGAACAGTAGTGTAATGTTAATCTAACATTATAATCTAACAAATATCACATGTATTTAATCAACAGAATTTAATTGCTTGTCATAAATATCCGGTACTCACTGATTGTGAACTGCTCTGAGACCGCTGGAAACACTGTATCATGAGCCGCCCGTATGCTTGGAGAATGTGCAACAGTGATGTGTCTTCAATTTGGCAGGACAGAAATAAAGCAAAATAAATGTGTAAGCGATACAGTCAGATGGTCAATACCGAAAAATAAACCCTGACAGGGTGATCAGCACCCTGACATTAAGCATAGATATACAGCTTATTACAAATATCCTTCTTATTAAATCAGTTGCCTGGGACAACAGAGCATTCATTATACAGTTTAGCAGTCATTATACCAAAAATCTGACTGCAGAATGATGCAAGAATCAAGTATTCAAGAGAGCTGTGTGATAATATGAAACATGATATTCACAGGCCTGGTTCTACAGGGGTGCTTGAGGGTGCTAATCACCCACAAATGAACCTTAGAGCACCCTCAATTGCAGACCAGGGCAAACTGCTGCCCGCAGGTCGATTTATCATGAACGTTGTTTTATTAGATCTTTCATTTATCTGGCTTTGGGACCTAACACGAATCCATAAGGTTTTAATATGCTCAGGGTTGCCAGATAATAGATGCAACACCCCAATCAGAGATTTATACTTGCACAAATGGGAAATATTTCACCTTATGTCATACTTAATTTATGCAGTCTGGCAACCATGCATGCAAGTGCTCTCTCTCTCCTCTTTGGAAAAAAACCTTAAAGTGCTCAATAGTGCAATATTATGCTCAAAGAAAAGTGTGATGTTGCCACTCCGTATCCATTCGTGATGCTGCCTGTGCTGTTTAGTGCCAAGTGTGTGAGAAAAACTGTTCAGTGATGAACTTCAGTAAAATCCCAATAGATCTTTGCATCATTCGCACATGGAGGGGACACGCAAGCAAATCCAAGTGTGAGAGGAAAATGTTTGTTCTTTGTATTATTTGAAAAATTATGAAGTCACACCTGAATGTGAATGTTACTCTGGCAGTAATCATTTAGCAGTGGCATGCAGCCTGTTTTATTCAGTTGTGTGCTGAATGGGATGCCAAATAAACCATTGACAAGACTTACATTATGACCCATGAGTGTGTAAACAGGTTGATAATGTTCTGAGTATAAAACAAATTTGCCCACTTTGCAGCCAAGATTGAAATAAGCCTTTAGAATCTATAATTTCTGAATATTTTATTTTACTGTTAAACCAGATCCCTGATGTAGAGTTAAATTTATACTAAATTACCACTGCATTGAATTATGGAAAAATAAACAATTCACATTATACTCAGTCTTAATTCAGTTTTACTAAGATGTGACTGACATGTAGCAGCAAATCTTCAAGCAATCGCAGAATGGTCCCATCAGTTTGTATACACTTGAGTGCAAGAGTGCACGATTACATCTGGGATTAAAAAATACAACTATGCAAACATTTTTATCTTCTCTTCTTATCTGTTCTACTTAACAGCTGATGTGGCCCCTGTACCAAAACAATTGCATACCTCTGCTCAATTAAATATGTAAGACTAATACTGTAAATTGGCAAGCAGATTTCCTTGAATCCCAGCAAACACAAAAAAAGCCCTGCTGTTTGTGAACACACAATTGCTGCATCAAATCTTAATAACATGTATGATTGTCCAAATCAGAATGTCCTAATCTGCACACGCAGCATTTTGCTGTCATTTCTAGTGGCAGATCATATGGGAAAAAAATTAAGCAATAAATGTTTTGTAAAAAATTGGTCATTATGATACGTCTCCACTTCATACAGAACACCCCTACTATTTACAGAAGCACTCTCAGTGATTTTGATCTGGAACTGGGCCTTCATATTGAACCAAATAATAACTGGTGCATCGCTGGTAAATGGTGTTCACAATGCCTTTAACCTAAACCCAAATGCAGAGAGTGGAATTTGCCTTGGAATGTCTCCATTTCAGAAGTCAACTGTGTGTGTGTGTATGTGTGTATGTGTGTGTGTGTGTAGGTGTGAGCTTTTGAACAGCTGTGTGTCAGGATGTCTCTCTATAGGGGTGTGGGCTGCAGGCATGGCCTGAGGAAATGAGAACTCTACCTAGGCCAGATCTCACCTGTGTCCAGGCCTGACATCTCACAACGGGACGCTTTGCCTTTCCTCTCCTCCCTTTCACATTCTGTCCACCTTGCTCTGCCACACGCACACACACACACACACACACACACACACACACACACACACACACACACACACACACACACACACACACACACACACACTCTGCTTTGCACTATGCTCGCAACTGCATGGTCAGCACTATACGATTTGTTTGTTATGAGATCAAGATCACCATGTCCTTAAGAGAACTATTGTTGAATGTCATCAGTATACTGTATTAGCACTGTGTACTCAATTTCATTTAATGATACTTTACATGAAGCCTGAATATATATTAATTGTTTATGGATGTATTTATAATGCATTATTATATACAATACCAGTCAAAAGTTTTGAAACACTTACTTCATTCTTTATTATAATTTTTTTTTTCACATTTTAGAATAATAGTAAAGTCATCAAAACTATGGAATAACATAAATGGAACTATGGGAATTATGTTGTGACTAAACAAAATCCAAAATAAATCAAAACTGTGTTTTATTTTAACATCTTCAAAGTAGTCACCCTTTGCCTAGAATTTGCAGACATGATCTCTTGACATTTTCTCAACCAACTTCTTGAGGTTTCACCCTGGGATGCTTTTTAAACAGTATTATTCAGTCAAAGTCATCCATTTCAAAAATGTTATTTTTTAAACAAAATTGTAGTCTTGTAATGAAATAAATTAATATGTTGGCACATTTATACTTTTGACTACAAAACTAATTCCAAACATTTAAGCGTACGCCTTCAGATCAAAAGATTTTTAAGATCAAGAGAAACATTTCAGTCAAGTGTTTCAAAACTTTTGACTGGTAGTGCATATTATACAGTCTCACATTGTAATATTTTCTTGTTAAACGTACCTCAGTGGTATTTGATTCTGATTGGTCAATTGTGGAATTATGTGGTCAAATATGCATTTTATAATTTTATTTTGTATAATGAACTAGTTTTAAGTATCTTTAATCATGCTGTGGCCTCTTTCTTCTTACATAATTAAATAATTTCAACTCAATATTTCTGTCATGTCTAGTTGTGTTTTTGTTAATGTTTTGTTTTCATGTGTTTTATTTTTACATTTCTAGTTCCTGTTTCATGTCATGTGGTTCCCTTGTCATGTGATTTCATGTTTCCCTCCATGTTCATGTGTCTTATTTTCATTGGTTTATTGTTTCATTAGGTTGTTATCAGTTCTAGTTTGTCACTGGTTTTAGTTTATTGTCTTGATATCTTGTTTAGAGTTCTTTTTGTTCATTGGTTTATGTTTCCCCATGTCCATGTATTTAAACCCTCAAGTTTGCCATTTTCTCTTGTCAACTATTAAATGGAATGTAACTTTGTTGTTTTGTTCAAGTTCATGTTTATGATCATGTTTATAGTCATGATTTTTTGATTGCACATCTGTAAATAAAACTTCACTTGGGTTCTTCGCTCCATCATCTTCGTCTGCTCCTGTGTCATTGCCTGCCAGCAATATTAGAGAATACTTGACCTAACCATGAACCCAGCAGTTCAGCTCATATGGCTAAGTCAGGGGAATCGTCCCTTGGAGGACTATGTGGAGGACCTTTGCGATCTGGCCTGCCAGGTGTATTTTAATGTGGTCCCCATCAAGGACATTTTTAGGGTGGGTTTGAGTGAGCCAATCTCCACTTTGATGCCTGGCGGTTGCAGTTCCCTCACCCTGGCTCAGTATATCGACCTTGCCCTAGAGATCACTGGTTCCCCGTTCATGTGGGGGAGGCGGATGTCGAGCCAGCGCCCACGCCTGCCTTGGCCAACAAGCCAGAAGCCTCATCTGTCCCAGAGTCAGCGTTGCCGGCTCATCCTATACACCTATACACGGATTTTAGGTCCTATAGAAAGAAACTTGATTTTTTTTGTGTTCCAATGTGTGGATTACTAATTTTCACCAACATGTAAAAACGAAAAATCATCTAGGTTACTATTGTAACCCCCATTCCCTGATGGCACCACAAGGGGTCTTTCTTGAAGGCCTCGATTACCTCTGAACTTGAGAAAAGGCCAATGAGAAATTGGCAGACAGAATTTGCATGTCCATCGCGTGTCTGTCCATTCAGGTTTTGCACTGAGGATAATACAGTGGCTTGGTACAGCGTTTGTGGCCGGGGGGGACACAACGTCTCGTTCCATCCATCAAGGAAAGGGGGTTACAATAGTAAACTAGATGTTCCCCTTCTGTCGCTCACTCGACGTTGTGTCGAATAAAGCGACACTAGGGGTCCCTATTCAATGACGCATTGTGCTGAACGATGTATGTGAACTGTTGATGCAGGTGCGGGCAGGCAGTTGCGTGCCCTTCCCCAATGCCTCACATAAAAACCTGACAGGGTGGATGCCTCACATTTCTCTCTCTATGTTTCTCGTATAGAGTTAAAGCGGCTGGGGACATTTAATTGCTATAACACGCATCAGGCAAGGCATTCTTTTCCAACTCCTATTCTTTCTATTCTGAAAAGACCCCGCGGAGACCATATCCTGCCCAGGCTGGAGGGAGGTTAAATGTGACAAATACGTCACATGGGTTTTCAGGCCACATGTAGAAGTGGCGTGGTGGTAGATCCTACCTAGCGAGAGAGGAGTTACTACAAACACAGCAACTGGGGGGCAGAGGGGACTGCCCAAGGGAGACACGGGTCCACCAAGAGGGGGACCATACCGCAGAAAATACACACAGGGGTATTAATTATGGCCAAACCCTGTGGCGCACCTATTCCATTACAGAGTAGTTAGTACCCATAGTGGGTCTGGTCGGGAATTCCTATGCTGAATTTGTGGACCAGAGGGCTAGGGAGGAAAGACCAGGGAGCACAAGTTAGTGGACTCTCCTGGGAGAAAGAGCACACGTGATCACCTCAGTTGGTCCCTGTGGGCACACAGTAACTCTCGAGAGTTGGCTAGGATGAGCCAGTCATCAAGGTAGTTGAGTATGCGAATGCCCACTTCCCTTAGCGGGACAAGGGCTGCCTCTGCAACATTCGTAAAGACACTAGGGGACAGGGATAGGCCGAAGAGGAGGACGTTGTACTGATACACCTGGCCGTCGAACGCGAACCGTAGGAAGGGCCGATGTCGAGGCAAGATATAGACATGGATGTACAGTCTGGCGAACTGAATCGTGTAGCTGAGTTGGATGGTCCTGGCCAACCAACGTGACAGGTTGGGAAGTGAAAGCCACTCGTCCAAGCTCCTCGCAAGGGGCACTAAGGGGAAGATAGTTTTCGCCGTACCTGGCGGGGCTTCGCAGCGTGGCGGTGCAGGTAGTGTTGCGTCGGGTGGCGAGGGATCTGTGTCCGGGGTGCCGGGACTGCTGGTGATTGGTGCCGGTTTGCCGTGAGAATGGAATTTGCAGGCCAGATGACCCAGGGAATAAGGAAGTATCTCTTTTCTTGAGAATGTAGGTACCGCAGCCCGAAGGGGGTGCAGCAAAAGACATAAAGGCAAATGAGGATTCTCCTCCAAGCCCTCCACCAGGGGACGGAGTTGTCTGCTTACCAGCTCCGGAGCAAACGTATCCTTCTCTGGGTCATCCGTCTCAGGAATGCTTGGGATCATCTGGGTCCTTGAGGACGTCCTAGACAGGGGGTTCTGCGCTTCCTGTGGGGCGTATGGTCAAAGATGTCTTATTAATACACAATTTTGGGTTCAGATATATGCTCGAGGCACATTTAAATAAATGTCAGAATTAAACACTGCAAATGCAAGATAACAGGTGTAACTTTAAAAAAAAAAACATTTGTTTATCCCCAATTTGGAATGCCCAATTCCAATGCACTCTAAGTCCTCGTGGTGGCATAATGACTCGCCTCAATCCGGATGGCGGAGGATGAATCTCAGTTGACTCCGCGTCTGAGACCGTCAACCCGTGCATCTTATCACGTGACACAGTGTGCGTGGAGGTTTCACGCCATCCGCCATGGAATCCACGCATAACACACCATGTGCCCCACCGCGAGCATACAACATTACAACTCTCTCAGTTGGAAGTGACCAATGAGCAGTGGTGTAAAGTAACAAATTACAAATTTTCACGTTGCTGTAATTAAGTACTTTCTCCCAAGAACTGTACATTTTTAAGTAGTTTAAAAATGGTATACTTTTACTTGAGTACATTTTAAGTGCTCTAACTGTACTTTTAATGCACTATTTTCCTACTGTCTGTGTTCGCTACTACCCTGTCCAACTGGCGTCCATCTCTCCAAACTCAGTCCATGTATGCCTACGAGAGCCCCTGTGACAACTTTGCCATCGAAATGCTCAAGTCCGGTGCTTCTATACAAATTTTGTGAGACAGAATTACACAGCAAAAGATAATCTATAAAACAAACTCCAGCCAATAGGCAGAATAAACACAAAGAGTGTGTATCTTCATACATAAACCTGTCCTAAAGGTGTATTATTCTACAAAATAAACTCCAGCCGCTAGGCAGAACCCGCACAAAAAGAGCGTGCAGATTATTCAGACAGTGAAACGAACGTTCAGTGAGCCGGTCCATTCGGCTGCAACATGAGTGCAAGCAAACAACTAACTCCAATGACTTAGCCACAAATACTCCACAAAATAAACTCCAGCCGACAGGCGGACTAAGCACAAAGAGCATGTAGATTAATCCACAAAACCGTCCCAAAGGTGTGTTTCTCTACAAAATAAACTCAATGCCGCAATGCGAACCAGCACAAACAGTCAAGCAAATGTTCAGTGAGTACCACAAAGTGACTTACTCACTCATTGACTTTATGATGGACAAATCGCTTGTTGTGGGCATGTGAATGCTTGTCGCGACCGTTGGCGACTAGATGCAGGCGTGTCCATCGACGTGACAAAGTTGAGACAAGTTCAACTTTATTCAAATGAAGAGCGACAAACGGAAGCGACAGCCAATAGGAGAGAAGACGGGAGAGCTCACATGATCTTTCTCTCTCTCTCTCTCTCTCTCTCTCTCTCTCTCTCTCTCTCAGCTCCTGCAGTAATGGAAAGATGGATGAAAGGCTCATTCTTGCTGTTAGAAATTTTCCAGTGCTCTATGATATGTCTCTTCCCACGTACAAGGACATTTTTAAGAAAAATACTGCGTGGAAAGGTGTATCTGAGATCGCGGGGATTTTATGGACCCAGACAGACCGGCATTTGCATTTTCGCCACAGATAAACAGCCGCTATGGCAAACAGCACGCCTTGTTTCTCATTCATCTTTGATATAAAGCATTTTATGTACTGATTCCATTTATATTTAGTCTTTTCCCTCCAAAATGTTTGTTTTTAGTGGCAAGAAAAGAGATTCGCTGTCAAAAGCAATGGAATGACATTTATAAACGTTACTAGGCAACCAGTAGTGGGAACACCCACTAGTGACTTCACCCACTAGCGACTTCACCGCCAGCCACTGGCGACCTGCAGCGACAAAGTTGCTGCCAGTGTGTACACACCTTTAGCATCCAATTTGGCCTGGAATATCAGTGCAGAAGTGACCTTCCGTTGATGACCTTCCGAATTTCTTGCATTCCTTGAATCTATCACGTTTCTCTCTTGTTGAGTTCGCAATATCTGGAAACAAGAAAATGCTGTGGTTCTTCCAAGAAAGCCTTCCTTTAATTCTCACCTCATCTCATGCAACACAAGATCTTTATCGGATGATCTCAGAAATTTGGCCAGAATTGAGCTCGCCAAGAAGGAACCCTGTGAGCTCACTCAATTTCCATCTTATGGCCTGCTATGTCAAGCAGATTCGTAAGGAGCCCGTCCAGGAATTTCACCATAATCCTTGACCCTCTTTGCCTCAGGAATTCCGACAATACGGACATTATTCTGCCGGCTACGGTTCTCCATGTTCTCCAACTTCTCCCAAACACGCTCCAAATCCACTTTGGTCACTTGCAGATTAGCAGATAATTCCCTCTCCAATGACTCCAGATAATTGATCCATTTCTCGACATCTAGACAGAATTTTGTCTCCATGGTAGTGATCGATTGACGTATCACAGCAAGATCCTCCAAGTCAGCATCGACCTTCGTCAGCATTGCCAACATGTCCAACATCTCTCACCGCAATCCTGCACATCACCAACTAAATCGTCTCCCTGGCTCAGGGCCTGATCAGTGGTGTCAGCGTGAGCACGTAAGTGTCTTTTAATGTATCCAAAGCCAGAGGATTATGAATTATTTGACATATTGTCCTCCTAGAACAGTTATAGAACAGTGTATTGAAACAGTAATTACTTTTACTGACCAACACATGAAATAGAAAACTGGAGGGAAACTGTGCGGGACATTCATAGCTAAGCTACAGTAATTAAGCTAGCCAATTTACTTGGGGTGAATCAAAATTCTAAGTCTTAATTGCTAAATTGAAAGAGGAAACTTGGAAAAAACACAACGATGTAAAACCCATTTATGTGAGTTTTTAGATGGCTGCGATATGTGAAGTCCACAAATGCAAAAAATAAAGGATACTGAGAAACAGCCGATTTAAGTAGTCATCTACCAATGTAAATTTTGCTTTCAATCTCCTGTTTTACATATTTGCTTACTATTTATAGCTACATAGATAGATGCTTTCTGTAAGCCACTGGAGAGTTTGCTCTAACAAAAGTTCATGCAAACCAGCTATGATCTATCTTCGTGAAAATAGTAGCACATTTAAGCTATAATCATCAGCAGTGTGGAAATAGTGTGGAGTGTGCTGATCCTAATGTCCACTAGTCATCCTGCTGACTATGTTTGATTGACTCCGTATTTTCTCCTTGACTGTGATTGAAAATGTTATTAAAAAAAAAAAATCCAAGCACTTTGTGATTAAATAAAATGTCTTGTGACTATTAAGCATATTGCAAGAAAAGACAGGACTGATTTTAAAGTCCCCATGAAATTGACCATACTTACTTTGTTTGCCTAAATTGATCGTTTTGTGGTGAACAATTCATCCATGCAAGTCAATCCACACAAAACAATTTTTGGCTTCGTAATCTTTAATCAAAATCTGAAAATTCCCCGCCCCTCTGCATTGGAGGACCTTGCCTGATGACGTAGGTTTGACGGTTTAGGTGTCTCCTTAACATCCGTAACCACGCCCCTCCAACTGACAGTAGACAGGCTGCCTGTGTGTTTGCGAGCATTGAGATGGCAAGGAGGTGCATTTTTGGTTGTGACACTCACAAAACACTTTTCCCATTCCCTAAAATTCCCTCGTTACGGTCCAAATGGCTCGATTTTTTACATTTCGAGGAAGGAGGGATAACAGATAGGTCACGGATGTGCTCGAAGCACTTCAAACGTGAATGCTTCAAAAATTGGACAGAACACGAAATGGGGTTTGTGAGATATCTGTCATTAACAGATAACACGGTCCCGTCAGTGTACACCGTTGGTACCTCACAAAGTTTGACGGTAAGTTGAACTAGCTACAACCAAGCTCTTGAGACGTTGAACATCATACAGGGCTGCCAACATAACTTTGTCATATTATGCTTAATAAAGTAAATAAATGTTTAGTGCGTGTGTTTTGGAGCGTGCGCGCCAAAAACCAACATCACATTGAATCAAGACAGATTCGACATAACGGTCATCTTTTACACTTTACAAAGGGATGATATTGAAATGAATCATGTCTCATGCAATTGCTCAATTATTTTAAAAATCGACATATAATTGTATACAAGTTGTCAATTTTGATACCAACTGACAGGTTTCCCTGTATAGTTTACAACATTAAAAATTGTATTGTACATTCAAATGAATCGATATTGAATCAAGATCAGAATCTCAAGCTTATGAATTGAATCGTAATTCTAACTCCAAATTGAACTCAAAAGTTGGCAGTCCTGCACAATCTATTTTGCCCTTGTACCAATATCATAACATAATGCAATTCCTGTTATACAGCCCGTAACAAGAGATGTGGCCTGTCAATGTCATGCATCATCTTTGAAAAATGTGTCAGTTCAAACGGAAACCCACAAGCAGAAAAGACGGAGTAAAGGTAAAGTTATAGGCTACTAGCTATGTTTATCTTCATTGTATTAACTGGTAATAGTCTTCTTGTGTTGTTTCATGTGTTTGATTGACATGTGTGTGTTGAAAATTTCAGCTGTTCAGGTGAAGCCTTTCGGCCACTCTGTTGGTGTGAGTGTTGGTACAGGTATCGGAGCTCCGTGTCTCACTTCAACACCAATTAAAAGGCCACGCATTGAAGACACTGTGTTCGATGAGAGCTCAACATACACCTCAAATCAGTGTTCAGATGTCACCTATGAGCCTGATG